>NW_013958789.1:0-1049 GCF_001266775.1 Austrofundulus limnaeus
GAATATGTGAGGACAGGGAAAAAACACACATGTTCAAAATGACAGCAGAGACCCATGAGGCAAAGAATCATGTGACAAACAAAAAAATTAATACATTTTGCACAATTTATTTACTAACTAAAAAAATGTACACCATCAGTCTAACAAAAGATAAAAACAGTACACATAAACTTATTAAATACGCAGTTTTTATTGTCCTTTTGGTCCAATTTTACAAGATAATGAGTCTCAAGCTTCTGCCTCTCTGAGCCAAAAGCTGAAAAGTCCAGAACCTGCTCCACACGAGAACACCACAGTTCTGTGAAATGACTTTTGACTCATTTTATTTTTCGAGCCTTCACTTTCATTATGACCTTTTCCTCTCATATTTATAGTTTCACATCATCTTCATATCAAATTTTCACTGTTATAAAGAACAGAAAACGACGCGGTGTTGCTGGAAAGAAATATACTTTTTTTTATTTTCAAAACATGACGTGGACGATTTTGATTTGTTTTTGTATTTGCACCTGACCGAGGAGTACATCCATCACGCAGGATGTGTTTTTTTGCCGAAGCTGCTTCACCTCCATCCATCTCATCCTCTCTGGTGTGCAGAGAGGAGCCATGTGGGCTCGTTTGCAGTCATCAGTACAGAGTGATTTGGGTGCAGCAGGCTCACTGCTCCTCTGACTTCCATCAGAGGACGAGGAGGAGGAGGAGGAGAGGAGGATTTTTTTTCTTCCCTGTTTTTTTTTTCTTTGCAGCACAACACCAGTGGTGCCAACAGTTCCATCAGCTCCACTAGATACACCGAGACACATTTGGGCAGCTCACCCTGCAACCATGGCAACAGAAGAATTTTACTAGTTGGCAGCAGCCAATGGTGGGGCACTTTCCTCTCACCTCCGACCAATAACAGAACAGCCTGCAGCCCAGCCCACCTACAAGTGGTACTGATGGGGCAGCGCTGGAACGATTTGGAGACTGGCTATGATGAAGAAGCAGGAGAGTATGAGTGTGTAGGTGTGTGTGTGTGTGTGTGTGTGTGTGTGTGTGTGTGTGTGTGT
>NW_013958790.1:0-522 GCF_001266775.1 Austrofundulus limnaeus
TTTGCACATTAATGTGTGTGTGTTTGCACATTTATGTGTGTGTGTGTGTTTGTTTGCACATTTATGTGTGTGTGTGTTTGTGTTTATTTGCACATTAATGTGTGTGTGTTTGCACATTTATGTGTGTGTGTGTTTGTTTGCACATTTATGTGTGTGTGTGTGTTTGTTTGCACATTTATGTGTGTGCGTTTTTGTATGTTTGCACATTTATGTGTGTGTGTGTTTGTGTTTATTTGCACATTAATGTGTGTGTGTTTGCACATTTATGTGTGTGTGTGTTTGTTTGCACATTTATGTGTGTGTGTTTGTGTATATTTGCACATTTATGTGTGTGTGTTTGTGTATGTTTGCACATTTATGTGTGTGTGTTTGTGTATGTTTGCACATTTATGTGCATGTGTGTTTGTTTGCACATTTCTGTGTGTGTTTGTTTGCACATTTATGTGTGTGCGTTTTTGTATGTTTGCACATTTATGTGTGTGTGTGTTTGTTTGCACATTTATGTGTGTGCGTTTTTGTATG
>NW_013958790.1:1522-2048 GCF_001266775.1 Austrofundulus limnaeus
ACACATAACAAACATGTAACAAACACATAACAAACACATAACAAACATGTAACAAACACATAACAAACACATAACAAACATAACAAACACGTAACAAACTGGTCTTCTGTCTAGCTGAAACCAATAAATCAGGAGGAATGTAAACACAAACAAACACAAACCAGATCAATGCCTAATAAAACTGATAAACATGACCTTTAAACCTCACCTTGAAAACAACATAGTGATAATAACCTTGCCTGATTTTCATGATATGAAAATATCTCAGGGACCATTGGACTGATTTTAACAGAGCACGTCTGATGACATGGGATAAAAAAATCATCACTTGGCCACAACATAATAATACATGCCTTAATAAGGTGTGCCCACAACATAATTATTGTGCTGCCACATATTATTAATTTGTGGCCACAGGATAATAAACACATGGCCACACAATAATTAACGTGTGGCCAGCACTGAGCTAATTTTGAGCAGCCTTGTCATGGGAGACAGATGTTATTGGAGTCAAATTATATATTAT
>NW_013958791.1:0-476 GCF_001266775.1 Austrofundulus limnaeus
ACAGGACACAGAGACATGTTGTATCTACAGGACACACACACAGACATGTTGTATCTACAGGACACACACAGACATGTTGTATCTACAGGACACACACAGAGACATGTTGTATCTACAGGACACACACACAGACATGTTGTATCTACAGGACACACACAGACATGTTGTATCTACAGGACACACACAGAGACATGTTGTATCTACAGGACACACACAGACATGTTGTATCTACAGGACACACACACAGACATGTTGTATCTGCAGGACACACACAGACATGTTGTATCTACAGGACACACACACAGACATGTTGTATCTACAGGACACACACAAACATGTTGTATCTACAGGACACACACAGAGACATGTTGTATCTACAGGACACACACACACAGACATGTATCTACAGGACACACACAGACATGTTGTATCTACAGGACACACACAGACATGTTGTATCTACAGGACACACACAC
>NW_013958791.1:1476-2048 GCF_001266775.1 Austrofundulus limnaeus
CTACAGGACACACACACACACAGACATGTTGTATCTACAGGACACACACAGACATGTTGTATCTACAGGACACACACACACAGACATGTTGTATCTACAGGACACACACAGACATGTTGTATCTACAGGACACACACAGACATGTTGTATCTACAGGACACACACAGACATGTTGTATCTACAGGACACACACACACAGACATGTTATATCTACAGGACACACACAGACATGTTTCTACAGGACACACACACACAGACATGTATCTACAGGACACACACACACAGACATGTATCTACAGGACACACACACACAGAGACATGTTGTATCTACAGGACACACACAGACATGTATCTACAGGACACACACACACAGACATGTATCTACAGGACACACACACACAGACATGTATCTACAGGACACACACAGACATGTATCTACAGGACACACACACACACAGACATGTTGTATCTACAGGACACACACAGAGACATGTTGTATCTACAGGACACACACAGACATGTTGCTACAGGACACACACAGAGACATGTTGTATCTACAGGACACACACAGA
>NW_013958792.1:0-266 GCF_001266775.1 Austrofundulus limnaeus
ATCATCTACTGTCCTTCATCTACTGTCCTTCATCTACTGTCCTTCATCTACTGTCTCATCATCTACTGTCCCTTCATCTACTGTCCTTCATCTACTGTCCTTCATCTACTGTCCCTTCAACTGTCCCTTCATCTACTGTCCTTCATCTACTGTCCTTCATCTACTGTCCTTCACCTACTGTCCTTCATCTACTGTCCCTTCAACTGTCCCTTCATCTACTGTCCTTCATCTACTGTCCTTCATCTACTGTCCTTCACCTACTGTCC
>NW_013958792.1:1266-2048 GCF_001266775.1 Austrofundulus limnaeus
ACTAACCTTCATCTACTGTCCCTTCATCTACTATCCTTCATCTACTGTCCCATCATCTACTGTCCTTCATCTACTGTCCCATCATCTACTGTCCCTTCATCTACTGTCCCATCATCTACTATCCTTCATCTACTGTCCCATCATCTACTATCCTTCATCTACTGTCCCATCATCTACTGTCCCATCATCTACTGTCCTTCATCTACTGTCCTTCATCTACTGTCCTTCATCTACTGTCCCATCATCTACTGTCCATCTACTGTCCTTCATCTACTGTCCCTTCATCTGTCCTATCATCTACTGTCCTTCATCTACTGTCCTTCATCTACTGTCCTTCATCTACTGTCCTTCATCTACTATCCTTCATCTACTGTCCATCATCTACTGTCCTTCATCTACTGTCCCATCATCTACTGTCCTTCATCTACTGTCCCATCATCTACTGTCCTTCATCTACTGTCCCATCATCTACTGTCCTTCATCTACTGTCTTTCATCTACTGTCCTTCATCTACTGTCCCATCATCTACTGTCCTTCATCTACTGTCCTTCATCTACTGTCCTTCATCTACTGTCCTTCATCTACTGTCCTTCATCTACTGTCCTTCATCTACTGTCTTTCATCTACTGTCCCATCATCTACTGTCCTTCATCTACTGTCCTTCACCTACTGTCCTTCATCTACTGTACCATCATCTACTGTCCTTCATCTACTGTCTTTCATCTACTGTCCCATCATCTACTGTCCTTCATCTACTGTCCTTCATCTACTGTCCTTCATCT
>NW_013958793.1:0-610 GCF_001266775.1 Austrofundulus limnaeus
ATCCTGGACCCTGACAGAACCTCCTGCAGGTTCTATCCTGGACCCTGACAGAACCTCCTGCAGGTTCTATCCTGGACCCTGACAGAACCTCCTGCAGGTTCTATCCTGGACCCTGACAGAACCTCCTGCAGGAACAGAGACTAAAGAAAAGATGGGTATCTCCTCAGAAAGATGCTTTCAGTTACAGTTTTTCTGCTGACTCAGCGTTTGCTGATGCTCTGATGTGCACAGACCTCCACATGTGAAGGTCTGATGTCCACAGACCTCCACATGTGAAGGTCTGATGTGCACAGACCTCCACATGTGAAGGTCTGATGTCCACAGACCTCCACATGTGAAGGTCTCATGTGCACAGACCTCCACATGTGAAGGTCTCATGTGCACAGACCTCCACATGAGAAGGTCTGATGTGCACAGACCTCCACGTGTGGAGGTCTGATGTGCACAGACCTCCACATGTGAAGGTCTGATGTCCACAGACCTCCACATGTGAAGGTCCTCTTCAGGCTCAGATGAAGAACCCATGGAGTCTGTGTCTGACACACAGGTGGGAGGATGAGGTGAGTCCTGACTGATTCATTCAGTCTGTTGTTTAACAGACATTTATGGG
>NW_013958793.1:1610-2048 GCF_001266775.1 Austrofundulus limnaeus
ATATTATACTGTATGTGATACAAATACATAATATGAATTATTTTATATCTGTCTTTTGTTTAGCAGAATATCACAAACACCTGACAAACACTTTAACTTTAATTTTAATTAAGACAAAGTTTGGGATCAAGACTGACATTTAAATTTATCCACAGTTAGCTGGTAATTAGCATCTGTAGCTAGCCTGCACCAGGCAGGACCTGCTTCAGCTGCTAATATGCTAAATCCTGTAGCTTGTTGTGAATGTTTGTTTTAAGTCAGGTTTACTTTGAATAGAGAGATGTGCGTCGTTACTCTGGTAGATAAACTGTGACTGACCGATTTATCTAAAACTGCACAGCCAACAGGCTAACTAACCAACCTGTGAGGTAACTAACCAACCAACCAACAAACCAACCAACCAACCAACCAACCAACCAACCAACCAACCAACCAACC
>NW_013958794.1:0-485 GCF_001266775.1 Austrofundulus limnaeus
AGTCTTCAAGAGCTCACTTCCAACGTTCGCACGTGATTCGGTGAAGTGGGCTGTGTCTAAACTCACGCACGGCAAAACTTAGGCTACTTTAGTTCTTTTGTGATATTTAAAGGGATATTTTTCTAATTTCAATATATTTTTGCTTCTATTCGGCATCATCATGGTTGATAGGCGACAGGACATACACCGATGGGAGGCTAGTCAGTCCAAATTCACAGCCACTTTTTTCTGGTCTTCACCGTCGACCAAGGACACAGCTCCAGCCTCTAAATTTGGACACAGCTGTAGCTAAAAAGGGTTAATTTGGCATCTGAAAATAAATTTTTCAACAGAAAAAGTAGTATTGGGAGCTCTGCAGACACGGTTTTCACCGGGTGTTTTGTAGTTGCTGCCTACAGGCTGCAGGGGTCACGGGGGCCTCTGTGATGAGGAAGCTCGGCTTGGAGACTCAGCCCAGAGGAGGAGCTGATCCCACAAGGTAGGCC
>NW_013958794.1:1485-2048 GCF_001266775.1 Austrofundulus limnaeus
TCCTGACCAGATGAGACCTGGACTCAGACCTGACCAGACGAGACCTGGACTCAAACCTGACCAGATAAGACCTAGATGCAGTCCTGACCAGATGAGACCTGGACTCAGACCTGACCAGACGAGACCTGGACTCAAACCTGACCAGATAAGACCTAGATGCAGTCCTGACCAGAAGAGACCTGGACTCAGACCTGACGAGATGAGACCTGGACTCAGTTCTGACCAGATGTGACCTAGACTCAGACCTGACTACATGTGACCTGGACTCCGTCCTGAGACCTGGACTCAAATCTGACCAGATGTGACCTAGACTCAGACCTGACTACATGTGACCTGGACTCCGTCCTGAGACCTGGACTCAAATCTGACCAGATGTGACCTAGACTCAGACCTGACTACATGTGACCTGGACTCCGTCCTGAGACCTGGACTCAAATCTGACCAGATGTGACCTAGACTCAGACCTGACTACATGTGACCTGGACTCCGTCCTGAGACCTGGACTCAAATCTGACCAGATGTGACCTAGACTCAGACCTGACTACATGTGACCTGGACTCCGT
>NW_013958795.1:0-454 GCF_001266775.1 Austrofundulus limnaeus
CCTGAAAAATCAACAGTGTATTAAATACTTGTTCTCCCCACTGTAATAAATTCTAAATTCTAAATCCCATTCCACTCTCTATTTCTTTAAACATATAATTAACGACCACAGAAAATAACGGACTTATTATATTTCCCTGTGGTGTCCCATTTTCAAAATTTATACTCTGAATATTCCTTCCCTATACTCACTTGTATTTTTCTTCTTTAAAAAAAAATTCTTAATCCACCTAAACATACGATCATTTATACCCATTCATCTAATTTTTAATAATAACCCTTCACTCCACATGACAAACCCAATCTTTTCCTGGAGCTGATAATTTTTTTAAGTGCCCTATTTAGCTCTGTTATTATAAAACTCATATTTAATGATACATAATTTAACATAATTTAATTCATTTTAGGGCTGCACCAATTAGTTGAAATAATCGACGACGTCGATTATGTAAATT
>NW_013958795.1:6455-6801 GCF_001266775.1 Austrofundulus limnaeus
GATGTATGGTTCTTATCTAACTGGGATGGAATGTTTTTATGATTCCTCCTGACTTCTGTCTAAAACACTAACTGCAAAAGATTAACAAATAATTTATGAAAATCATTAATACTGATTATAAAATTAATATGAATTATTCAAACTATTCTGCAACTGAATGAAGCTGTTTCCAGTGTCTCTGGGACAGAGCTTTGAGTTTTAAACAGACACCTTATGTCTTCTTACTGTTAGCAAGATATCTAAGTAAGTAAGTAAAGTTTTATTTATAAAGTGCCTTTCATAGAAATATATTCACAAGGTGCTGTACAATCATTAACTGTGTTAAAATGGTGGAAAGAATAAAATG
>NW_013958795.1:7801-8048 GCF_001266775.1 Austrofundulus limnaeus
TTTTTGGATTGATGAATTCAATGACTTTGAAGACTTTTTAAAGATCAACCTTTGACCTGCTTGTTTAGTTCAGTGTTGCTCAGGTGCAGCTTGTATTTCTGGAATGAAGCGACGCTCTGGAAGTAAAAGTAACTAAAGTGTTGATCCAGTAACTTCTCTATCGATACGGTCCAAGATGGACATTATTTCTGTTCATCAGTTATCCAGGACATGAAGACTTAAAAGAAAAAAAAGACAAAGCAACTGG
>NW_013958796.1:0-1047 GCF_001266775.1 Austrofundulus limnaeus
AGACTCCAGACCTGAACAGGTTCTGATCAGACAGATCCAGAACCCAGAACCGGACCTGTTTCTTGTTTACATCAAACTGGGTCCAAACAGGAGTTCTGACCCGTACCTGACCAGTCCGATCCCAAAGCCAGCGAACCGGTTCAGCTGCTCTGAAACCCAAACACAGACACTGTTAAAGAAAACACCAGAACCTCTGACCCGACCCGACCCGACCCGACCCATCAGAACTCAGAAGATCCAACATGATGCGTTCAATGACAGTGGGACAGCAGAACCTTCCAGCTGGTCTTAGAACTGGATGAGGGGTCAGGTCTGTGCTGGTGGTACCGGTTCTGACTGACAGGTCAGTGAACGCATCACGAGTCAGAAACAGGAAGTCCCACTCTGTTAGAGTCACTGAACGCATCATGAACTTCCTGTTAGGATCATCTGGTCCATCAGAACCAGGACATGAGGTCCACCAGGCTCGTTGGACCCGGACTCTGCAGCCCTACCTCCGGGCGGGACCACGGGCCGCTCTGGAGCCTCCCAGCCGGGCCCGGAGCCTCCCTGCTCGGACAGCGGCTCGTCGTACAGCGGTGTCCGGTCTCCGGGGTGCAGGTTCCGGCTGCCCGGGATGTCCGGCGGGGTGGTGACCCAGTGGTGCTGCTGCGGGTCGCAGGGGGCTCCGGGACGGACCGGGTATCCGGAGCCGCTCAGCGGGTCGTCACGGCCGCGGTAACCGAACCCATCGAAGCTGTCGGGCCGCCTGGAAGCCATCAGAGAGACGAAGGAACCGAACCGAACCGAGCCGACCCACTCAAAGAGAAATGATGATCGACCTTATTGATCGTATCCAAAACATCCACCTGCACCCGGAAACACTTCTTCTTCTGCACTTCCGGTAGCTGCAGGAAGCGGTGCTGCCACCTGCTGTTGACTCATGGTTTTATTTTATTTTATTTTTTAGTTCAAATGTTGAACTTTTTTAATAGAAAATATTTACAAACAAAACATGACAAAAGCATCAGATATTACAGGTTGAATTATAATTATAACATTAAACAC
>NW_013958797.1:0-225 GCF_001266775.1 Austrofundulus limnaeus
AAGTCCCAGACGGAGCAGAGAAGGGAAACTAGAATTGAGCGGAACTGCTGGGAAGGCAAGGGCCAGGCTAATGTTTGCTCCACCTGTTTTCAGGTTTGAACCTTTGTTTTCCAATTATATGATGTTTGAACCACTCCTCGATAGGGCTGCCATGATTAGTTAATTAGTCGATCAACTACTAAAATAGTCGACTAATTTATTAGTCGATTAGTCGGCGGCACGGTG
>NW_013958797.1:1181-1854 GCF_001266775.1 Austrofundulus limnaeus
AACAGAGGGCGTGGCCGTGGATACAGAGGGCGTGGAAACTATCAACAAAGACCCCCCCAATCTATAGGGCCATGTCATGGTTGTGGGCAATATGGACATTTGTGGAGGAGGTGCCCAAGAACCGTCTGTTCGTACAATAATCAGGGTGTTGGAGGTAATGCTGAAGGACAAGCAGTGCCAGCTCAGGGTCCAGTTAATCCTAACCGGGGCCCTGAACAAAGTTTCTAGGGATGCCTTACGGACCCGGTGGGGAGATGTCAGCTGGTAGCATCTGGAGATGATGAAGAACCGACAGTAGTGGTGAAACTTAACGGCGAACCATTACAGATGTTGGTTGATAGTGGAGCGACTTTCACATGCGTTCATTCTAGAGATGCTATTCATCTTCCCATGTCTGGAAAATTTGCAAGGACAATCGGGTTTGAAGGTAAAAAACAGCTGATTCCTTTCACAAAGCCAGTAGATATCTCCTGTGGGGGCCAAAGAGTCAAGATGCCCATTTTGGTCTCAGATAATACACCAACAGGACTTTTGGGAAGAGATGCTTTGTGTGAGTTGAACTGTACCATTCAATGTACGCCTGACGGCTGTCAGGTGCAATTCCCTAAGGAAAGTAATTTTCAGCTACCAATGCTGACGGATAATGCTGGTCCGTCTGTATGTTGGATTGGAG
>NW_013958798.1:0-1046 GCF_001266775.1 Austrofundulus limnaeus
CACTATATCTTCACCACCCTGGTAGGTAGAGAACGTGGCAGCTTTACAGTCACTTTGTCATCTGTTCAAACTCATGCTTCTGCACCACTTCACAAATATGTTGCATGGCCAAAAATGACATGATGCTGCTCTCCGCTTTTGATTTTACTTCATTTATTATTATTTTCTTGCATTAGCTCTATTCTGCTTTTTTATGTGTGCTATTCAGAAACAAAGAAAGCAATGGTGTGGGGTTTTTATTCCAGCATTTTGAAATCAATACAACTGATTTGTTTTATTTACTTTATTCCTGCTTGCTCAACTCCAAACTTCTTGCTGGTTTTATCTTGCATTTGATTGCTTTATACTGCTTTATGGTTTTTTTTTATTACAGTACAATGGATCCTTACTTAGGCCTCATTCTCTTATCACACAAAGTGATTTTTTAAAGTGGAAAAAAAACATCCTTCTCTGGTGGATCTGTGTAGATTTAAAATGCAAAGTTCCATGCATGCTTGCTTTCACTTTGTGCCTTGAAATCTTAAAGAAAGGACAATTTTGACTTCCTTTTTCTGCATCTGTCTCCCTTCATTTTGATCAGATTGAGTGGAAACTGTAAGCAGACAACACAAGGGGAAAAATAAAAAATTGGATCAAGGACCAAACTTTGTTCCTTTAAAAAAAATCAGATTCCCTTCGTTTAAATATTGAAAAGGTTTTCTTTATTTATTTGTCAGAAAATAGTTTAAGGAATTATTATTTTTAAACAAAAAAACATTAGTAAGTCTGAACATTGATGAGGACTCTTAAACATGTGTTTAGTTAAAAGTAATAACTTTTACATTGTTTATGTTGTTGAAATTAATACAAAACATTTTATTTCCCTAAATTATCTGTCCTGCATTTTATAAAATTTGACTAACTAGAAGCAAACTCGCATAATTATTCAATGAAAATGACAAGTATTGGTATCAGAACAGCCAATACTAGGCCTGTATTTACTTGGTATCGGATCAGTACCAAAATTAGCAAGAATGCACAGTTATCAAAATTTCAGCCAATAGGAA
>NW_013958799.1:0-276 GCF_001266775.1 Austrofundulus limnaeus
GTCCAGGTAACAGGTCTGAGTCCAGGTCTCTGGTCTGAGTCCAGGTCACATCTGGTCAGGTTTGAGTCCAGATCTCATCTAGTTAGGTCTCAGTCCAGGTCTCATCTGGTCAGGAATGAGTCCATGTCTCTGGTCTGAATCCAGGTCACATCTGGTCAGGTTTGAGTCCAGATCTCATCTAGTTAGGTCTGAGTCTAGGTCTCATCCTGTCAGGTTTGTGTCTAGGTCTCATCTGGTAAGGTCTGAGTCCAGGTAACAGGTCTGAGTCCAGGTCTC
>NW_013958799.1:1276-2046 GCF_001266775.1 Austrofundulus limnaeus
GTCCAGGTCTCATCTGGTCAGGTCTGAGTCCAGGTCTCAGGTCCGAGTCCAGGTCTCAGGTCTGAGCCCAGGTCACAGGTCTGAGCCCAGGTCACATCTGGTCAGGTTTGAGTCCAGGTCTCAGGACTGAGTCCAGGTCTCATGTGGTCAGGTCTGAGTCTAGGTCTCATCTGGTCAGGTCTTAGTCCAGGTCACAGGTCTGAGTCCAGGTCTCAACTGGTCAGGTCTGAGTCCAGGTCTCATCGGGTCAGGTCTGAGTGCAGGTCTCAGGTCTGAGTCCAGGTCTCATCTGGTCAGGTCTGAGCCCAGGTGTCAGGTCTGAGTCCAAGTCACATCTGGTCAGGTTTGAGTCCAGGTCTCATCTGGTTAGGTCTGTGTCCATGTCTCATCTGGTAAGGTTTGAGAACAGGTCTTATCTGGTCAGGTCTGAGTCTAGGTCTCAGGTCTGAGTCAAGGTCACATCTGGTCAGAACTGAGTCCAGGTCTCATCTGGTCAGGACTGTGTCTAGGTCTCATCTGGTCAGGTTTGAGTCCAGGTCTCATCTGGTCAGGTCTGAGTCCAGGTCTCAGGTCTGAGTCCAGGTCTCATCTGGTCAGGTCTGAGCCCGGGTCTCAGGTCTGAGTCCAGGTCACATCTGGTCAGGTTTGAGTCCCGGTGTCATCTGGTTAGGTTTGAGTACAGGTCTTATCTGGTCAGGTCTGAGTCTAGGTCTCATCTGATCAGGTCTGAGTCCAGGTCTCAGGTCTGAGTCCAGGTCACATCTGGTCAG
>NW_013958800.1:0-265 GCF_001266775.1 Austrofundulus limnaeus
TCTTATCACTGGTAACAACACAGCTTCACAGCTTTAAACAGGCGGACGCTCAGCGTCTACAGAGCTCATTAGTGATGCAAAGACTGCAGCCAAACGACATGAGTCATTGGATAAATGCTGGCTTTGTCCCGCCCATCAGACGCTCAGCGTCTACAGAGCTCATTAGTGATGCAAAGACTGCAGCCAAACGACACGAGTCATTGGATAAATGCTGGCTTTGCCCCGCCCATCAGGCGCTCAGCGTCTACAGAGCTCATTAGTGATG
>NW_013958800.1:1265-2046 GCF_001266775.1 Austrofundulus limnaeus
CTCTTTGTGACTTCTGTCACTCTTTGTGACTTATATCACTCTTTGTGACTTCTGTCACTCTTTGTGACTTCTGTCACTCTGTGACTTCTATCACTCTTTGTGACTTCTGTCACTCTTTGTGACTTCTATAACTCTTTGTGACTTCTATCACTCTTTGTGACTTCAGTCACTCTTTGTGACTTCTATCACTCTTTGTGACTTCTTCTGTCACTCTTTGTGACTTCTATCACTCTTTGTGACTCTTTGTGACTTCTATCACTCTTTGTGACTCTTTGTGACTTCAGTCACTCTTTGTGACTTCTGTCACTCTTTGTGACTTCTTCTGTCACTCTTTGTGACTTCTATCACTCTTTGTGACTTCTTCTGTCACTCTTTGTGACTTATATCACTCTTTGTGACTTCTTCTGTCACTCTGACTTCTATCACTCTTTGTGACTTCTATCACTCTTTGTGACTTCTTCTATCACTCTTTGTGACTTCTATCACTCTTTGTGACTTCTATCACTCTTTGTGACTTCTGTCACTCTTTGTGACTTCTATCACTCTTTGTGACTTCTTCTGTCACTCTTTGTGACTTCTATCACTCTTTGTGACTTCTTCTATCACTCTTTGTGACTTCTGTCACTCTTTGTGACTTCTTCTATCACTCTTTGTGACTTCTTCTGTCACTCTTTGTGACTTCTATCACTCTTTGTGACTTCTTCTATCACTCTTTGTGACTTCTTCTATCACTCTTTGTGACTTCTTCTGTCACTCTTTGTGACTTCTATCACTCTTTGTG
>NW_013958801.1:0-1046 GCF_001266775.1 Austrofundulus limnaeus
CCTTTAAAAGTCTCGCTAGGTTCAGAGCTCGTGCCTCAGAGAGGAAAAGTTGAACGAAGCAAAAAGCTAGCTAAAGGCAGCAGAAAACTAGCTAAAAGCAGAAAAATCCTAGCTAAAAGCTTATAGCGAAAGGGTAGATAGGGCCTAAAAGGCTGACTAAAAGCTTAATAAAACAAAAAGCTAGCTAAAAGCAGCAAAACATTAGCTAAAATCTTATAGCAAAGGGGTAGCTATAGGTTGGTAAAAGGATGACTAAATGCTGAATAAAGCAAAACGCTAGCTAAAAACAGCAAAACATAAGCTAAAAGCTTATAGCGTAAGGGTAGCTAGGGTAGTAAAAGGCTGATTAAAAACTGAATAAAGCAAAAGGCTAGCTAAAAGCAGCAAAACATTAGCTAAAAGCTTGTCGCAAAGGGGTATCTAGGGTAGTAAAAGGCTGACTAAAAGCTGAATAAAGCAAAAGGCTAGCTAAAAACTGCAAAACATTAGCTAAAAGTTTATAGCAAAGGGGTATCTAGGGTAGTAAAAGGCTGACTAAAAGCTGAATAAAGCAAAAAGCTAGCTAAAAGCAGCAAAAAATAAGCTAAAAGCTTATAGTAAAAGGTTGACTAAAAGCTGAATAAAGCAAAAGGCTAGCTAAAAGCTGCAAAACATTAGCTAAAAGCTTATAGCAAAGGGTTAGTAAAAGATGAAGCTGAATAATGCAAAAAGCCAGCTAAAAGCAGCAAAACATTAGCTAAAAGCTTATAGCAAAGGTGTATCTAGGGTAGTAAAAGATGATTAAAAGTTGAACCAAACAAAAGGCTAACTAAAGGCAGCAGAAAGCTGGCTAAAAGCAGAAAAAATGTTAGCTAAAAGCTTATAGCGAAAGGGTATCTAGGGTAGTAAAATCTGACTAAAAGCTCAATAAAGCAAAAAGCTAGCTAAGCAAAAAAGTTAGCCTATGCAGCAAATCATTAACTAAAAGCTAACATAATAGCTGAAAAGCTAAAAGTAGCAAATCGTAAGGTTCAGTAACAGTAGCTAAATGTAGATAACTGTAAATA
>NW_013958802.1:0-245 GCF_001266775.1 Austrofundulus limnaeus
GCCCCACACAGCCGCTCCTGCTAAGGAGGCGCGCGCGGCTGAAAACCCAGCAGTGCCAAAATACTCTCCACTAACATTAGTTATTAGTAAAAATGATTCACGGACAGACAAACTGTTAACATTTGAATCACGTTGGTCTCCAGTAACCAACCAATAAAAACGTCATATACCCGCAGACACAACGTTCCTCGCTGCCATCTTTGTTCATGTGTTAGCTGGTCTCGAAATGAAAAGCCTATCTGGTC
>NW_013958802.1:1245-2046 GCF_001266775.1 Austrofundulus limnaeus
AACCTCAGCTTAAGGCTGAGTCACACTACAAGGTTTTAAACCAGTCGGCTCCAGCCCCCCCTAAAATAGGCCTAGTGACGCCACTGAGAAGATGAATGTTGGTAAAAACAAGCTGAATTAGTTTGAGCAGAGCTTGATAAGCAGATGAGATCTTTGGTGTTTCCTTGTTTCTCTTCATGGAGCTCCTCTCCCTGGACAGAACTGGGCCACTTCTCACAACTTGAAACAGAAGGTATCCCCCAGGTTCAAAGACCTTGGAGCAGTCAATGAGTGCTTTACTACAGCCTAATGAGGATTAATATCTTACACTGAGGAAGCATGTGGCAAAAATACCAAGCCTCATGGGATATGGACTAAATATGACAGGCAGAGAGACTTCTTGGCCTTGGAGAAGCTCACAGAGGGATTTAAAGTTTGCCAACTGAGGGATAAAAACCATTCTGTTAGAGAATATTTAACAGCCAATATTCCCCAGGGGGAAAAAAAATCTGTGAACACAGGGATACACACAGCAGTCATGTACTCCAGTTTTATCTTGGTATTTAATAATAAAACATGGTTCAGAAATTTATTAATATATTTTAGATTCAAAGAATAAACAGTGAGATACTTAAAAGCTATTCACAAAAAAGTAACAAATTATATAAAACACTTTGAGAAAAACAGACCAACTTCTGTTGAATCAGTTGCCTCCTTGTTGAGCCGAAGAGATCACCTCAGTTCTGTTTACTTTAAAGGGATCCCCGATTAGTTGTAACATTAGACTTTATATGATAAACATATGCTTTATCTGTTAAATAA
>NW_013958803.1:0-573 GCF_001266775.1 Austrofundulus limnaeus
GAACGTCATTGAGCCCATTGAAGTTCTGTGTGAATTTAACAGTAAGTAGATATTTGCTGTGACAAACAGCTGAGGCTGAGTTATGAAAAAAGACACAGCAGGTGTTTTGTGGCTGTTTATGCTTTAATGGAAGCTTTTTGTTTTCATTTTATTGTGACACATGTTTTATCTTAGATTTTACAGTTGTGATGTTTTACTCATCTGTCCTCCTGAAGTTTAACAATTTTTCTCCTCACACAGACATCGCAAAGCACTTCCGGTACACAAACCAGGAGGATGCACATGAGTTCCTGCAGCACACAGTGCAAGCCCTGCAGCAGTCCTGCCTGCCTGAATCATTGTGAGTCTGATCAGAAACTAATTTTACTCTCAGTTTATACTAAATACTAGATGTCAGTCAAACTTTAAAGTCACCTTTTTTCTTTTTGTGTACTGATGAAAGTAGACTTTTATTGTATGTTGAATAAAGTATTTAGCTGCGTCACCACTGTGGTTAACAATGTTTATTCTGTGTGTCAGTGACGGGTGGGAGAGTGAAACACAGCCAACATTTATTCATCAAGTGTTTAGAGG
>NW_013958803.1:1573-2046 GCF_001266775.1 Austrofundulus limnaeus
GGGGAACACATGCTTCCTGAACTCAGTCCTGCAGTGCCTCACCTACACCCCACCCATAGCCAACTATATGCTGTCAGGAGAGCACTCCATGACATGTAAACTACTGTTCCTTTCAGCCTCTAGTCCAGAACAGACAGTCTAATTGGCTTTTGTTCTGTGTTCAGATGAACAAATATTCATTTTTTTTCTTCTCATCTTCTTGTGCATGTGCTGAACATGTGGACCAGGCTCAAAGCCAGGGTTCTGCATGATGTGCATCATGCAAAAACACATCAAAGATGTTTTTGCAAATTCAGGGAACGTCATTGAGCCCATTGAAGTTCTGTGTGAATTTAACAGTAAGTAGATATTTGCTGTGACAAACAGCTGAGGCTGAGTTATGAAAAAAGACACAGCAGGTGTTTTGTGGCTGTTTATGCTTTAATGGAAGCTTTTTGTTTTCATTTTATTGTGACACATGTTTTATCTTAGAT
>NW_013958804.1:0-691 GCF_001266775.1 Austrofundulus limnaeus
AGCAAGGACTAGAGGCCGGCTAGTTCAGGACTAGCGGACCCAGCCATAGCCATACACTTTTCTCCTGTTTCCAAACCATGGTGCAGGACGCACACCTGGCCTAAAAAACACAGAGATTCAAACTGTGTTTAGCAAGGACTAGAGGCCGGCTAGTTCAGGACTAGCGGACCCAGCCATAGCCATACACTTTTCTCCTGTTTCCAAACCATGGTGCAGGACGCACACCTGGCCTAAAAAACACAGAGATTCAAACTGTGTTTAGCAAGGACTAGAGGCCGGCTAGTTCAGGACTAGCGGACCCAGCCATAGCCATACACTTTTCTCCTGTTTCCAAACCATGGTGCAGGACGCACACCTGGCCTAAAAAACACAGAGATTCAAACTGTGTTTAGCAAGGACTAGAGGCCGGCTAGTTTCAGAGCTAGCGGACCTAGCCTTGACCATACACATTTCTCCTGCTTCCAACCCATGATGCAGGACGCACATCCGGCCTAACACAGCGCAGAGATACAAACTCGTGCTGGCCTCTGTGCTGTGGTCCTGTTGTGTCTTTTGAAGTTGACGGCCTGGAGAGTGATGCTGTTAGTTGCAGCACCGACTGTGCCGTACGATGACGGGACCGGTGGGCACAGCTGCCAAGCTGCTGGTCTACAGCTTGAGAGAGGAAGAAAAAAGGTCGCCGTCCGGCAGA
>NW_013958804.1:1691-2045 GCF_001266775.1 Austrofundulus limnaeus
ACATTTTTGTCATGCATGACTGTAAGCAAAATGTAAACGTGGAAGTATAATCAGCAAATCAACTCTGTCTTCAGGACAACAGTCACAAGTTCAACTCCCTCTGCTTGAAGTCAGCATGGTCTTTTTGTTCATGTTTTCTCTGAGGACTCTATTTCTTCCCAACTGACCAAAACCACATATGTTAGGTTAGTTAGTTATTTTAATTGAGTCTAAACTATGAATGCATTTGAATGGTTGTTTATTGCTGGTTATGTGAGGACTGGTGACCTGTCTACATAGGGTGTATACACCTTGCCTCTTACTGTGATCCTGAACCAGAGGTACAGATTACATACATGCTTAAATTATATATAT
>NW_013958805.1:0-431 GCF_001266775.1 Austrofundulus limnaeus
TGTGTGTGTGTGTGTGTGTGTGTGTGTGTGTGTGTGTGTGTGTGTGTCCAGCAGTGATTGCAGCTAACCCTCCTGCCTCAGTCAAAGGAAGGAAACAGTAAAAACCAGTCTGAATGTGAAGTGTTTTGCAGACACTGTTAGCCTCCCCACATTTTCCCAACACCTTGTTTGTGTGTGAGTCTGTGTGCATGCAGATATTCCATACAATGTAGGGACCATTTTTGTCATACAACCCTACTTGTGGGGACCAACTGCTGGTACACATGTGGACATACGCCTAGTTCCCATGTGGAGAAACGCCAAGGATGGGTCAGGGTTAGGTCTAAAACCAAGCTGTGAATGGAGTTCAGCTGAGTTTTATGGTCAGGTTTGTAAAGTTACACAGTCAGAAATTACACCAATATTTTTGTTTTTTTTAACCTTTTATAAGA
>NW_013958805.1:1431-1913 GCF_001266775.1 Austrofundulus limnaeus
TGGATGAACTGTTTGCTGTAGTCTGGCAACGCAAGAGCAACACTGGACACCAAAACCTGCTTTATACCAACAAAGGCCTGCTCAGCCTCAGGTGTCCATAACAACACTGAGCTCATTTTTAACCCCTCAGCAAACATCATCTTACTCATGGGGGAGGTGATCTCAGCGTAATTAGGAATCCAAATTCGACAGTAATTAACCAGTCCCAAAAAAGACATCATCTGTTTTTTAGTGACTGGTTTTGGGGCTTGCAAAACAGCTCTTTTTCTAGATTCAACAATGGATCGTCCCCCTGCGGACAAATCATGTCCCAGGTATTTAACATGTTCCTTGCAAAGTTGGAGCTTGTTTTTGCTGACCTTATGACCCTCTTTAGCCAGGTGATGCAGCAGTGCCAGGGTGTCTTGTTTACAAATGTCCTCCGTCGGGGAGGCAATCAGAACGTCATCAACATATACCAAAACCTGGGAGCCCCCTGGGGA
>NW_013958806.1:0-1045 GCF_001266775.1 Austrofundulus limnaeus
ACATTATTCTTTTATGTACAGTGTCCTGAGACAATGTATGTTGGGACTTGGAGCTGTAGAAATAAACTTGAACTTGAACTTAATAAATAGATACACATACATGTGAAGTTGTATGGATTGTCCATAATTTACACGGATTGTCCATCATTTTGCTGGCATATGGATGTATAGAGCAATCTCACAGATTTTTTCATGTTTTACAGATTTTTCCAAAAACTCAGTTTCAAATTTATTTAAAATATCAGAGCCTGTAAAAAAACAATAACATCAAATATCCACTTCCAACCCACTCTCCTAAAATGGATACATAGAAACAACACTTTAAAGATAATTAACAGAGTGAATACAAAAATGCACTAAAGAATAAATTACAAGACACCATCACTTTAGATAAGACCCAAGAAGCCATGCATCACTGCCAGCATGAAAATGGAGAGTGGACTAAAGGAAAGTCTGTGGTTCTAAATCTGCAGGTTGGGAGCAGCAATTATCATGAAGGTTACAAACGCTTTATTCACTTATCACCTGAGGAATACTAAAATAATAGTCCTCCCACATGACCTTGAGCACTGTGCCATCGTGTGTGTGTGTGTGTGTGTGTGTGTGTGTGTGTGGTCACTGTGGCAACAGTTACCAAGCAGCACAATAAGCTCCACTGAGGGATAAAAACTGCACAAAGACCAGAGTGTGCAGGCTGCTGATGAGCTGTGAAACATTTCAGCATCAGTTTGTTTTGTAATGACAGGATGCAGAACAGACGACTCTCTGCTGTAAATATGATGTCAAATGTTATGAGGAACCAAAGGCTCATCACTTCCTCATCACTGAGCTCTTTTCCTCAAACAGACTCCATCTAGTTCCTCTCACATGTACCTTTTACATGCAAATACCAGGTAAAGGGAACAATCTGAGTTCTACTAAAACACAATAAATCAACATGAGAGAAGTTCAGACTCAAACTGGGTCATCAGTCTGATGCAGTACGTTTAGAATTAATGGGCCTCATGTGAGAACCGTTCGCACGCACAGATTTGTTCTTAAGTTG
>NW_013958807.1:0-507 GCF_001266775.1 Austrofundulus limnaeus
AGTGTAAAAGTTAAAACAGTGTAAAAGTTAAATCAGTGTAAAGTTAAATCAGTGTAAAAGTTAAATCAGTGTAAAAGTTAAAACAGTGTAAAAGTTAAATCAGTGTAAAAGTTAAAACAGTGTAAAAGTTAAATCAGTGTAAAGTTAAATCAGTGTAAAAGTTAAATCAGTGTAAAAGTTAAATCAGTGTAAAAGTTAAATCAGTGTAAAGTTAAAGCAGTGTAAAAGTTAAATCAGTGTAAAGTTAAATCAGTGTAAAGTTAAATCAGTGTAAAGTTAAATCAGTGTAAAAGTTAAATCAGTGTAAAAGATAAATCAGTGTAAAGTTAAAACAGTGTAAAGTTAAATCAGTGTAAAGTTAAATCAGTGTAAAGTTAAATCAGTGTTAAAGTTAAATCAGTGTAAAAGTTAAATCAGTGTAAAGTTAAATCAGTGTAAAGTTAAATCAGTGTAAAGTTAAATCAGTGTTAAAGTTAAATCAGTGTAAAAGTTAAATCAGTGTTAAAG
>NW_013958807.1:1507-1884 GCF_001266775.1 Austrofundulus limnaeus
AGTTAAAACAGTGTAAAGTTAAATCAGTGTAAAGTTAAATCAGTGTAAAAGTTAAAACAGTGTAAAGTTAAATCAGTGTAAAGTTAAATCAGTGTAAAAGTTAAAACAGTGTAAAGTTAAATCAGTGTAAAGTTAAATCAGTGTTAAAGTTAAATCAGTGTAAAAGTTAATCAGTGTAAAAGTTAAATCAGTGTTAAAGTTAAATCAGTGTAAAAGTTAAATCAGTGTAAAAGTTAAATCAGTGTAAAAGTTAAAACAGTGTAAAAGTTAAATCAGTGTAAAGTTAAATCAGTGTAAAAGTTAAATCAGTGTAAAAGTTAAAACAGTGTAAAAGTTAAATCAGTGTAAAAGTTAAAACAGTGTAAAAGTTAAAACAG
>NW_013958808.1:0-636 GCF_001266775.1 Austrofundulus limnaeus
ATTTAGCTCTGACCGAGTTTACCCAGATTTGGGAAGATTTTACGCACGCCGCGTCCTGTATGCCAAAGCGCGCTCACACGCTTCTCTAAGCTGAGCCGAAAACCTCCGCGCGCACTGAGCAGCTAGCCCACACGCCAGAGCGCCTCCGTGCGTCTCCGCTCGTGTTGCATATGTGATCACAGAACAGCTGTGATAACTCGTTTAAAAGTTTGTTAGAACTTAATTGAAACAGATCTTCCCTGAACTTTAAAGTCGCGCACACTAAGCAGCTCGCGCTCCGCGCGCCTCCGTGCGCCTCCACCGCTCCACGCGCCTCGCTGCGTCTGCCCTGCTCCGCGCGCCTTGCTGCATTTGTAATCACGCTGCTGTGATAACCTGCTTTCAAGAGTTTGCTAAAACTGAGTTGAAGCAGATCTCCTCCTGAGCTTTAAAGTCACTGCTGCGCAAAGCAACCTATTTTTTTTTAAAAGGCAGGACTGAAGCTGTTGAATTTCTGTTGTGCCCAGCCGCTGCGCTGTGATGAAAGCTGTGCTCCGCTTTGAAAATTTTTAAAGCTGTGAGTTTGTTCAGCCGCCGAGCTGAAAAGCTGTCGTTGTTTGCATGAAAAGCTGTTAGCTGTTTGCAAACCTTTAAAGC
>NW_013958808.1:1636-2045 GCF_001266775.1 Austrofundulus limnaeus
GCAACAGCATGACCAAGCTCAAGAGCGAATCAGAACTTTGACAAGTAAACCTCTCACCACTACCAACTTTGATCTCTACCACCGAACAGGATCACCGCCTCCAGTCACCAACCTGGCAGCCGGATCCCTTTCTTCAGATCAGGATGGTAGGCGAGAAGGAAGAGGTGAACACTCAGGTGAGTACGTGTCGTCAATGAGAGAAGACCATAGACGCCACCCTCAACCTCTCAGTTCCATGGGTGGACCGTCAGGTGAGTACCCTCCACTGACTGACAGATACCAGAGCCATCACATTCAAACTTTTGACACCATAGGTGAAGGAGGACGAGACTCCCCACATCATCAGCTAAGGTCCTACGTTTCACGTAGACCTATGTAGGGGTCACCCTGGTGAAAAAAAAAACTTTTC
>NW_013958809.1:0-925 GCF_001266775.1 Austrofundulus limnaeus
TGTGTTTCAGGTGAACTCTGTGTTTCAGGTGAACTCTGTGTTTCAGGTGAACTCTGTGTTTCAGGTGAACTCTGTGTTTCAGGTGAACTCTGTGTTTCAGGTGAACTCTGTGTTTCTTTGTGTTTTCTCTCTGGCTGGTTTAATTACTCCAACATCACATCAGATCCATGTTTTAATGAAGCAAAGACAGAAAAGAGGAAACCTTGTGTGTTTTTTTGCCTCGGCTCTTATCCTTCCCGGTGATCTCAGGTTAGAAAGAGAAAGTTAATTAAAAAGAAGAGGAAAGGCTGAACTGGTGTTTCCACAGTAAATATCCTGACAGCAGCTCTTTGTGTTTCTGCTCTGATGGAGCCGACACACAATCACTTCTCATATCAGCTTTAAGAAATGAAGCAGAGCTTTTATATCTGTTTCCCTCCGGCTGTCTGAGGCTCATCATCTTACTGATTGGCTCTGAATGCCAGGATTTGTAGTTTTTGGGCTTGTGGCCACGCCCACTCACACCTGTCCCCTGCCTGCTCAGGTGTTTCTCATCTCCTCATCAGCCTGAGGTTGTTTCTCCTCCGGCTCCTCTCAGTGCTTCAGCTTTATTTTGGACAAATGAAGCTTTTAGTTTTTAGTTTTGTGTGAAAATCAGTTTTTTCTGGGTTTAACCCACCAGAACCAGGTTCTTTTACCAACTGGACTCAGCTCCACCTGGGTCCCTGAGAGGAGCTGAGGACGTGATGTCAGCAGAGCGAAGGCCTCTGATTGGTCAGAGACAGATGTCAATCAGGAGCGACTCCTTCACAAACTAAACATTAGTTTTGTAGTTTGGGTCTTCATCACTCAGGTAAAACCACTGAAACCATCAGAACCGGGTCGGGTCCATCAGGTCTGGATGTGTGTAAAATAATATATTTAACCTTTAACTGTGAAACCATTC
>NW_013958810.1:0-370 GCF_001266775.1 Austrofundulus limnaeus
CTGATATGAGCCGATATGAGCCGATATGATCCGATATGAGCTGATATGATCCGATATGAGCTGATATGAGCCGATATGAGCCGATATGAGCCGATATAAGATGATATGAGATGATATGAGCTGATATGAGCCGATATGAGCCGAAATGAGCCGATATGAGATGATATGAGCCGATATGAGCCGATATGAGCCGAAATGAGCCGAAATGAGCCGATATGAGCCGATATGAGATGATATGAGCCGATATGAGCCGATATGAGCCGATATGAGATGATATGAGCCGATATGAGCCGATATGAGCCGATATGAGCCGATATGAGCCGATATGAGCCGATATGAGCCGATATGAGCCGATATGATCCGATATGAG
>NW_013958810.1:1370-2044 GCF_001266775.1 Austrofundulus limnaeus
GATATGAGCCGATATGAGCCGATATGAGATGATATGAGCCGATATGAGCCGATATGAGATGATATGAGCCGATATGAGCCGATATGAGATGATATGAGCCGATTTGAGCCGATATGAGCCGATATGAGCCGATTTGAGCTGATATGAGCTGATATGAGCTGATATGAGCCGATATGAGCCGATATGAGATGATATGAGCCGATTTGAGCCGATATGAGCCGATATGAGCCGATATGAGCCGATATGAGATGATATGAGCCGATATGAGCCGATATGAGCTGATATTAGCTGATATTAGCTGATGTTAGCTGATATGAGCCGATCCTGCAGCTCCTCCAACACTTCAGTGATGTTTTGATTCAATAAGCTCTTCTTTAATAAGCAGCTCTTCTCTCTCGGGTGTCGTCAGCTCTAACGCTCAATAAAGCTGTGTGCACGCAGCCGACACGGGCGCGCAGCGGCGGCGTGGCCGCCTCCTTCACGAGGCCCATCAGCACCGTTACACACATTACCGTCACAATTACTCAGCCTAACCGGCTTCAGGGACCTGAACGGTTCACAGGAGAGCAGGTGGAGGTGATGAACGCAGAGAGGGTTTATTAAAGGGATGAGTCACTTCCTGCTGCTGCTGCTGCTGCGTGTGTGTGTGTGTGTGTGTGTGTGTGTGTGTGTGT
>NW_013958811.1:0-431 GCF_001266775.1 Austrofundulus limnaeus
GACACTAAACTTTCACACAGACACTAAACTTTCACACAGACACTAAACTTTCACACAGACACTAAACTTTCACACAGACACTAAACTTTCACACGGACACTAAACTTTCACACGGACACTAAACTTTCACAAAGACACTAAACTTTCACACGGACACTAAACTTTCACACGGACACTAAACTTTCACAAAGACACTAAACTTTCACACGGACACTAAACTTTCACAAAGACACTAAACTTTCACACGGACACTAAACTTTCACACAGACTATGTAGGGGAGGGGACTTATGTTAAATAAGCCTCTCTACATACTTCTCATAATAAAGTTATGAGAGAAATTTTTACCAAGATATTTTCCTCATTACTTTAATATTTTGACTGTGCAAAGTGAAAAGTGTCACAATAAGTGAACGTCAGACGAGTTCAAGTT
>NW_013958811.1:1431-2044 GCF_001266775.1 Austrofundulus limnaeus
CTAAACTTTCACAAAGACACTAAACTTTCACAAAGACACTAAACTTTCACAAAGACACTAAACTTTCACAAAGACATTAAACTTTCACAAAGACACTAAACTTTCACAAAGACACTAAACTTTCACAAAGACACTAAACTTTCACATGGATACTAAACTTTCACATGGACACTAAACTTTCACAAAGACATTAAACTTTCACATGGACACTAAACTTTCACAAAGACACTAAACTTTCACAAAGACATTAAACTTTCACATGGACACTAAACTTTCACATGGATACTTAACTTTCACAAAGACACTAAACTAATGGCTCAAAAGTAAAAAGTTGTTTGTCCAGACATCAGTTAACTGCTGAGATTCTTTCAGGTTTTCTTCATCGTGATGAAAGCAGCAAGGTGCAGCTGATATAATCCAGCATGGAGTCAGAAACAGTGAAAACAACTAAAGCTCCAACAAATCTTTAGATTTACAGTCTAAATTCTTTAGTTTTTATTCAAACATCAAATGTTATTTGTGTCACAGCAGTTCAGTAAATCCTCACATTGTTGCTGTTTAGTTCAAACCTCTGAGGGACAGAATCTGCCTGTGCACGTGTGTGCCTCAGCAC
>NW_013958812.1:0-595 GCF_001266775.1 Austrofundulus limnaeus
CTCCTGTAATACTTGTAACACCTGTAACACCTGTAACACCTGTAACACCTGTAACACCTGTAACACCTGTAACACCTGTAACACCTGTAACACCTGTAACACATGTAACATCTGTAATACCTGTAACATCTGTAACACATGTAACACATGTAACACCTGTAACATCTGTAACACCTGTAACACATGTAACACCTTTAACACCTGTAACACATGTAACATCTGTAATACCTGTAACATCTGTAACACATGTAACACATGTAACACCTGTAACATCTGTAACACCTGTAACACATGTAACACCTGTAACACCTGTAACACCTGTAACACATGTAACACCTGTAACACATGTAACACATGTAACACCTGTAACATCTGTAACACCTGTAACACCTGTAACACCTGTAACACATGTAACACCTGTAACGCCTGTAACACATGTAACACCTATAACATCTGTAATACCTGTAACACCTCTAACATCTGTAACACCTGTAACATCTGTAACACATGTAACATCTGTAATACCTGTAACACATGTAACACCTATAACATCTGTAATACCTGTAACACCTCTAACACCTGTAACACCTGTAAC
>NW_013958812.1:1595-2044 GCF_001266775.1 Austrofundulus limnaeus
CATCTGTAACATCTGTAACATCTGTAATACCAGTAACATCTGTAACATCTGTAACACCTGTAACACCTGTAACATCTGTAACACCTGTAACATCTGTAACATCTGTAACACCTGTAACACCTGTAATACCTGTAACTCCTGTAATACCTGTAACATCTGTAACACCTGTAACACCTCTAACATCTGTAACACCTGTAACTTCTGTAACACATGTAACATCTGTAATACCTGTAACACATGTAACACCTATAACATCTGTAATACCTGTAACACCTCTAACATCTGTAACACCTGTAACATCTGTAACACATGTAACATCTGTAATACCTGTAACACATGTAACACCTATAACATCTGTAATACCTGTAACACCTGTAACATTGTAACACCTGTAACATCTGTAATACCTGTAACATCTGTAATACCTGTAACACATGTAACACCCATAA
>NW_013958813.1:0-601 GCF_001266775.1 Austrofundulus limnaeus
ATCTAAACTGTGTACTTTATGAACATGGACACAGTGTATAGTGTTATGACTATACTGTGTACCTGTGTGTGGTAGTAAGAGTTGTCGTACATTTATCGTTATCGAGGTAAACTGGTCAATAAATGGTGAAACTGATTTTAGGTCATATGACCCAGCTCTGCTGTGAGCTTGTGTCTCACGGTATCTCTCAGTGTCTCACGGTGTCTCTCAGTGTCTCATGGTGTCTGTGTCTCACAGTGTCTGTGTCTCTCGGTGTCTGTGTCTCACAGTGTCTGTGTCTCACAGTGTCTGTGTCTCACAGTGTCTGTGTCTCACAGTGTCGGTGTCTCTCGGTGTCTCACAGTGTCGGTGTCTCACAGTGTCTCACAGTGTCTGTGTCTCTCGTTGTCTCACAGTGTCTGTGTCTCACAGTGTCGGTGTCTCACAGTGTCTGTGTCTCACAGTGTCGGTGTCTCGGTGTCTCACAGTGTCGGTGTCTCTCGGTGTCTGTCTCTCTCGGTGTCTCACAGTGTCTGTCTCTCTCGGTGTCTCACAGTGTCTGTCTCTCTCGGTGTCTCACAGTGTCTGTCTCTCTCGGTGTCTCACAGTGTCTGTCTCTCTC
>NW_013958813.1:1601-2044 GCF_001266775.1 Austrofundulus limnaeus
AGTGTCTCTCGGTGTCTCGGTGTCGCTCAGTGTCTCTCGGTGTCTCGGTGTCGCTCAGTGTCTCTCGGTGTCTCGGTGTCGCTCAGTGTCTTTCGGTGTCTCAGTGTCTGTGTCTCTTGGTGTCTCACGGTGTCTCACAGTGTCTCTCAGTGTCTCACGGTGTCTCAGTGTCTCACGGTGTCTCAGTGTCTCACAATGTCTCTCGGTGTCTCACAGTGTCTGTGTCTCTCGGTGTCTCACAGTGTCTGTGTCTCACAGTGTCGGTGTCTCACAGTGTCGGTGTCTCACAGTGTCGGTGTCTCACAGTGTCGGTGTCTCACAGTGTCGGTGTCTCACAGTGTCTGTGTCTCTCGGTGTCTCACAGTGTCTGTGTCTCACAGTGTCTGTGTCTCACAGTGTCGGTGTCTCTCGGTGTCTCACAGTGTCGGTGTCTCACAGTGTCT
>NW_013958814.1:0-262 GCF_001266775.1 Austrofundulus limnaeus
ATAAATGTCTCTTGTCAGAGACTAAAAATGTGTCAGGTCAGAGACTATAAATATGTCAGGTTAGAGATTATAAATGTCTCTTGTCAGAGACTAAAAATGTGTCAGGTCAGAGACTATAAACGTGTCAGGTCAGAGACAAGATATGTCCCTGGTCAAAGACTTTAAACTTGTCAGGTCAGAGACTATAAATGTGTCATGTCAGATCATATTAATGTGTCAGGTCAGATCATATTAATGTGTCAGGTCAGATCATATTAATGTG
>NW_013958814.1:1262-2044 GCF_001266775.1 Austrofundulus limnaeus
GACAAGAAATGCCCCATGTCAGAGACAAGAAATGTCCCAGGTCAGATCCTATAAATGTCTCAGGTCAGATCCTATAAATGTCTCAGGTCAGATCCTATAAATGTCTCATGTCAGAGACTATAAATGTCTCAGGTCATAGACTATAAATGTCTCAGGTCAGATCCTGTAAATGTATCAGGTCAGATCCTATACATGTGTCAGGTCAGCGACTATAAATTTGTCAGGTCAGAGACTATAAATGTCCCTGGTCAGATCCTATAATGTGTCAGTTCAGATCCTATAAATGTGTCAGGTAAGAGACTATAAATGTGTCAAGTCAGAGACTATAAATGTGTCAGGTCAGAGACTATAAATGTGTCAGGTCAGAGACAATAAATGTGTCAGGTCAGAGACTATAAATGTCTCAGGTCAGAGACTATAAATGTCTCAGGTCAGAGACTATAAATGTGTCAGGTCAGAGACTATAAATGTGTCAGGTCAGAGACTATAAATGTCTCAGGTCAGAGACTATAAATGTCTCAGGTCAGAGACTATAAATGTCTCAGGTCAGAGACTATAAATGTCTCAGGTCAGAGACTATAAATGTGTCAGGTCAGAGACTGTAAATGTCTAAGGTCAGAGACTATAAATTTCTCAGGTCAGAGACAAGAAATGTCCCAGGTCAGAGACAAGAAATGTCCCAGGTCCGAGACTATAAATGTGTCAGGTCCGAGACTATAAATGTGTCAGGTCAGAGACTATAAATGTCTCAGGTCAGAGACTATAAATGTCTCAGGTCAGAG
>NW_013958815.1:0-541 GCF_001266775.1 Austrofundulus limnaeus
AGAGTCAGGTGTGTACCTCTGAGGTTAGTATTAGAGTCAGGTGTGTACCTCTGAGGTTAGTATTAGAGTTGGATATGTACCTCTAAGGTTTCTATTTGAGTCAGGTGTGTACCTCTAGGGTTTCTATTAGAGTCAGGTGTGTACCTATAAGGTTTCTATTAGAGCCAGGTGTGTACCTCTGAGGTTTGTATTAGAGCCAGGTGTGTTCCCCTGAGGTTAGTGTTAACAGTTAAGTATGTACCTCTGAGGTTAGTATTACAGTTGGATATGTACCTCTAAGGTTTCTATTTGAGTCAGGTGTGTACCTCTAGGGTTTCTATTAGAGTCAGGTGTGTACCTATAAGGTTTCTATTAGAGCCAGGTGTGTACCTCTGAGGTTTGTATTAGAGCCAGGTGTGTTCCCCTGAGGTTAGTGTTAACAGTTAAGTATGTACCTCTGAGGTTAGTATTAGAGTCAGGTATGTACCCCAGAGGTTAGTATTACAGTCAGGTATGTACCTCGGAGGTTAGTATTAGAGTCAGGTTTGTTCCTCTGAGGTTA
>NW_013958815.1:1541-2044 GCF_001266775.1 Austrofundulus limnaeus
TATGTACCTCGGAGGTTAGTATTAGAGTCAGGTTTGTTCCTCTGAGGTTATTATCAGAGTCAGGTATGTACCTCTGAGGTTAGTATTAGTGTCAGGTATGTACCTCTGAGGTTAGTATTACAGTCGAATATGTACCTCTGAGGTTTCTATTAGAATCAAGTATGTACCTCTGATGTTAGTATTAGAGTCAGGTGTGTACCTCTGAGGTTAGTATTACAGTCCAATATGTACCTCTGAGGTTTCTATTAGAGTCAAGTATGTACATCTGATGTTAGTATTAGAGTCAGGTATGTACCTCTGAGGTTTCTATTACAGTCAAATATGTACCTCTGAGGTTTCTATCAGAGTCAGGTATGTACCTCTGAGGTTAGTATTAGAGTCAGGTGTGTACAGCTGAGGTTAGTATGACAGTCAAATATGTACCTCTGAGGTTAGTATGACAGTCAGATATGTACCTCTGAGGTTTCTATCAGAGTCAGGTATGTACCTCTGAGGTTAGTATT
>NW_013958816.1:0-1044 GCF_001266775.1 Austrofundulus limnaeus
GTTCTCTACGTCCATGTATTGATTACAGAGGTCTTAATGACATCACTGTCAAGAATTGTTACCCTTTGCCACTCATGAACGCCGCATTCGACCAGATCCAGGGAGCCAAGTTCTTCACTAAATTAGACTTGCGTAACGCTTATCATTTGGTTAGAATTAAAGAAGGTGATGAATGGAAGACTGCTTTCAATACTCCCTCTGGTCATTTTGAATACCTGGTCATGCCTTTTGGTTTAACCAATGCTCCAGCTGTCTTCCAAAACCTAGTTAATGATGTCTTAAAAGATTTCATTAATATCAATGTTTTTGTTTATCTGGACGACATCCTCATTTTTTCTAAAGATCTCAAGTCACACCAAGAAACTGTCCGTGCTGTTCTCTTAAGGCTTCTACAGAACAAACTGTATGTGAAAGCTGAAAAGTGTGAATTCCATGTCTCTGACACCACCTTTTTAGGGTTTAAGATATCTCCCAACCAAATCTCTATGGACCCTGCCAAAGTCTCTGCTGTTCTTGACTGGAACATTCCTCAAACCAGAAAACAACTCCAACGTTTCCTCGGTTTTGCTAACTTCTACAGGAGATTCATCAAAAATTATAGTTCCATTGCCTCACCCCTAAACAAGTTAACCTCTATTAAAACCAAGTTCTCCTGGAACCCTGAAGCAGACGCCGCATTCTCAAGACTCAAGACCCTGTTTACTTCAGCCCCCATCTTACATTTTCCTGACACAGAGAAACAGTTTATTGTTGAGGTTGATGCCTCAAACACGGGAGTCGGCGCCATCCTCAGTCAGAGAGATGAGAACAATAAAATTCATCCTTGTGCTTTTTTCTCCAGATCTCTTTCATCCGCAGAAAGGAATTACGATGTGGGCGATCGAGAACTGTTGGCAGTTAAGTTGGCCCTGGAGGAGTGGAGACACTGGCTGGAGGGTACCATCCAGCCGTTTTTTGTGTTGACGGACCATAAGAACCTTGAGTATCTCAAGTCAGCTAAAAGACTAAATCCCCGACAGGCTAGATGGTCATTGTTTTTCTGCC
>NW_013958817.1:0-445 GCF_001266775.1 Austrofundulus limnaeus
ACTTAAGAATGACCAGTTAGAACCTTCTTTTTTAAATGATGAAATTATCTAATGTAACTCTGCACATCTTTATAGATAAACTGATACACTTAGTTAATCATTTTCATTGCATAATAATTATGATAGCAACAAAACCTATAAAAGCAGTTCTTTCGAGAAATAAATCAATTCCTTGTTGTTGAAAGATAATCTCACAAACCCAATTGGCTGTAATAATCTACTCAGGATAGTAAACATCAGTAGTGGGCAGCGCTAATCCAAAAATTAGATCCGCAATTTCTGAAGCGCTTATTTAAACATTTAGGTCCGCAACCTCAAGAGCGCTTATGCCATAGAAAAACTAGCGGAAGCTAATTTTAAAGCACATGTTCAATTTGACACTTACTAGCTGGCAAAATTTCATGTACTACACATGCACAACACTGCCAACTAGCGGTATAGGAAT
>NW_013958817.1:1445-2044 GCF_001266775.1 Austrofundulus limnaeus
AGCTGCTTCACCTGTAGAAAGGTCTGACTGGAGACAACAGGTTTCCTCATCAGTAGGTGAATTATTTCTGTCAGTTACTTCATGTTAACCATATTTAACCATGTTTGAACTGTAACACCAGCATCAGTAGGATATGTGGTTTAGTACAATTACGTCACAAGCATATTTTAGTAATAAAATAAAAAAATAAACTTTTGCCTTTACCTTTTTAATGGATTCTCTGGTTCTCTGTGTAGAAAGTTTTCACCAGATTCTCTAGTTCTCTGTGTTTAAAGTTTTAGCAGATTCTATGGTTCTACATTCATATATGATTTTATTACCTTTCAATATTTTGCTAAAATGAAGTTTAAAACACCTGATGTTGTGATGGACAGTTTGCTGTTGAGTCTGTATTTTATTATTGACAACATATTGTCAATAATCAAAGTTTTAGGTGAACATAGTTATTTAATGAAGGATGTCAGACAAACTTGTATTTGATCTAATGCCCCCCCCAAACTTGTTATTTATATTGTCTATTTTTAGTGATTTGTTTCCCTTTTTTCTTGTCCTGTTTTTATTTGAATTTGATAAGTGGAGCCTCAAGCACTATGTGAACG
>NW_013958818.1:0-1043 GCF_001266775.1 Austrofundulus limnaeus
TATATATACATACATACAGAATAAAAACAGGAGCTGTATCAACTCTCTGACTAATTATTTTTTCTGTGTCCCAAAATAGCTCATCCTCCTGGAAAGCAGATTTAAAGAAAAGAGCAATTATTTTTGTTTAGTTTCCACATAAGTCAGAAATGATCTCATCAAATGTGGTCTGTGAGCATTTTATTTGTAAAATATATTTATCCTCTTATAAATCTGGGTTATTTCCACAGTTTTACTTAGAAAGGACAACAAATTTCATTATGCAGCTGTTCTCTAATGTAGCAGATTAGACATGCCATTAAATTGCCATGATAATAGCCATAAAAATAAGTCCCATACTGCTTGAAGGCTTTTTTAATGCATAGCAGCACAATGATGCTTTGCACCTCTTGAAGGATAATTCAGTCGTTTTGATCTCAAATGTTTTCCCTAGATAATGAGAACAGGGAAAATCCCCAAGTGGTCTTCGGTGCTTTGACAGTGACAAAACATATTCAACTTAAAACTTCTAGAGAGGCCTTGAAATGTGGCCCTCATCAATTAATCTTCATTCAATGACACACTGCTTTACTTAGCCAACCATTCAGCCTCCTCTGACTGCTATAATTGTCCTAGTTAATTGCTTTTCAACTCTCTTTGATTACAAGGTCGGATATGAATGGCTGGTGTACATGGCTCAAAGTTCGGAACTCCTCGCCCTTTCCTCTGCCCTTCCCCCCCACCTCTTATTTTTTTTCCCATCACTGCGCATCCTCTGCTCATCCTCTTGCTCTCTTTTTTACCCACAACCCAAGGTAYCAGCGCTGTCAGAGATTTTCATCAACCTATTCATCATGGCGACACGCTCACATGATGATGTCCCTTTCTCTTTATACACACTGACACGTCCATTTTAAAGATAATCAGCGAAAGAAGAAATGAGCTCTGTGTTTTAGTTTTACACATTCTGTAAAAACATGTCCATCTAGAATTGTTTTAATGTAAAGTGTCATAAAGGCAGAGTGTATTGAACTATATATATACTGTATATATATATATATATC
>NW_013958819.1:0-593 GCF_001266775.1 Austrofundulus limnaeus
GCTTTACCGCGGTCATGTGTGTTTGTGTTGAGAGCAGGCCTTCAGGTCTGCAGCTTGTTTTCATCAGTAAATACAGGCTGCAGCTTCAGGATTAAACAGATATGTCCTGACACAACACTGCTGCATGTCTGCTGTATGTGGACATATCCTGCTGCAGCCTTCTAGTTGTTTGTTTGTTGTTTTCCTCTCAGATGAGGTATGTTCGGGCTACGCAGAGGCACAAACACGCTCCGGTCATGCAGCAGAGAGATCCACGCTCCCGGAGCATCATGCAAATCTCCATCTTCTCCCGCTTACCTTCTGGGAGGCGAAGGACTGGGTCCAGTGGTACAGAACCAGCCGGTCTTTGTTGAAGGGTTTGGGCTCCGCCGCGGGCTCCTCGCAATCCTCCCCGTCTGTCACCTTCCCGTCCCCGTCCACAGCTGAGATGGGCCACCAGCTACAGTTGGTGGGGGTAACATGGTTGGAAGACGCCATGACAGAGCGTTTTGTGCGCGTGTGGAGGAAGAGGAGCGAGGAGGGAGAGAAGAGGAGGGACGGAGACCGAGAAACCCGTGGAGAGGAGAGGAGGGACGGTATGGACGGGAGGGGGG
>NW_013958820.1:0-356 GCF_001266775.1 Austrofundulus limnaeus
CACCTGTTACCTGTCCTAAACCCCCCCCACACACACCTGTTACCTGTCTTAAACACCCCCCACACCTGTTACCTGGCCTAAACACACCCCACACCTGTTACCTGTCCTAAACACACATCCCACAACTGTTACCTGTCCTAAACACACACCCCACACCTGTTACCTGTCCTAAACACACCCCACACCTGTTACCTGTCCTAAACAAACCCCACACCTGTTACCTGTCCTAAACACACATCCCACAACTGTTACCTGTCCTAAACACACACCCCACACCTGTTACCTGTCCTAAACACACCCCACACCTGTTACCTGTCCTAAACACACCCCACACCTGTTACCTGTCCTAAACACAC
>NW_013958820.1:1356-2043 GCF_001266775.1 Austrofundulus limnaeus
GTAATTACTGCAGCAGGTGTAATTACTGCAGCAGGTGTAATTACTGCAGCAGGTGTAATTACTGCAGCAGGTGTAATTACTGCTGCAGGTGTCATTAAATGCAGCAGGTGTAATTACATGCAGCAGATGTAATTACATGCAGCAGATGTAATTACTGCAGCAGGTGTAATTACTGCTGCAGGTGTAATTACTGCAGCAGGTGTAATTACTGCAGCAGGTGTAATTACTGCTGCAGGTGTCATTACATGCTGCAGGTGTAATTACATGCAGCAGATGTAATTACATGCAGCAGGTATAATTACATGCAGCAGGTATAATTACATGCAGCAGATGTAATTACTGCAGCAGGTGTAATTACTGCTGCAGGTGTAATTACATGCAGCAGATGTAATTACTGCAGCAGGTGTAATTACTGCAGCAGGTGTAATTACATGCAGCAGGTGTAATTACTGCTGCAGGTGTAATTACATGCAGCAGGTGTAATTACTGCTGCAGGTGTCATTACATGCAGCAGGTGTAATTACATGCAGCAGATGTAATTACTGCAGCAGGTGTAATTACTGCTGCAGGTGTAATTACTGCAGCAGGTGTAATTACTGCAGCAGGTGTAATTACTGCTGCAGGTGTAATTACTGCTGCAGGTGTAATTACTGCAGCAGGTGTAATTACATGCAGCAGATATAATTA
>NW_013958821.1:0-373 GCF_001266775.1 Austrofundulus limnaeus
TTTTTACAGCAGTGTTTAATATTGTCACACAGTAAACAAACAGCCACACTTAAAATAATTACACCATGAGGGGGGTTTGGTTTTTAGGTTGTAGTTTGTTTTACTGCAATCTGTGATTTATTAGTTTACTTTTATTAGTTCAGTTATTCAAAAATGTTGAGGTGTGAAAAAAGCTGCAATGGAGCTTGAAAGAATATATCTGTGTCTGACTGGAGACTGTGTGCTTTAAGATCATATTTTTAAAGATGTTTATGGTTCTTGTTTACCTTTTAATCTCCTGAGTTTTTCAGTTCTCAGTGGTTTCTCTTCTCCTGCCTACTCTCACCTGCTCACCATCAGGTGATTCTTTTTTGGTTCATGTGTGGCTTTATAG
>NW_013958821.1:1373-2043 GCF_001266775.1 Austrofundulus limnaeus
CACTTAAGTCAGCTAATAAATGTTAATTAAAAAAATTAATAACTTGACAATGTTTTTTCACTTAACTTAAACTTGTAGGGCAGCCTTTTAAGGTAAATAAACTAGCTTCTGGCTAACCTCTTGCAGGGCTCCTTTGCCTGTAAAATATGAAACTAAAAGGTGTCCTGGGTCAGTCTGACCTGACCTGGGTCAGTCTGACCCAGGACACCTGTGGACCAGCATCAGTGTGAATGACTGTAGTGTGAAGAGCTTTGGAGTCTGTGGCTTTGATAAAGTTTTATTTAAGTTCACACTATTTACCAATTAGGTTTCAGCAAGTGTGTTTCCACTATTAGCTTGTTTTACTTTTATTTTCATTTAGTGATTTTTTAATTAGATTTTCTTTGCTTTGATCTTGTGCTACATATCTTAACATTTATTTTACTCTCTAGATTTTCTTCAGCTCCTAATTCAATCACTCAGTTTCAGTGCTCAGTCTTCACACTTTTTATTGTTGATCAACCTGTTCATGTGTGTGAGCTTGTCTGTGTTCAGGGCGTTGTCCACTTACAGATGAATAACCTCTTTGAACTTAACTTTGGCTCATCAGGTGTTTTATGGTTTCTCTTTCATTCTGAGGCACTGCAGGTTACAGGCTGATCAAAGTGAGAAACAGTCAAAAAGACCTGAC
>NW_013958822.1:0-277 GCF_001266775.1 Austrofundulus limnaeus
CTAACATCCTATCAGGTGTTGGTCTGTCTCTAACATCCTACCAGGTGTTGGTCTGTCTCTAACATCCTACCAGGTGTTGGTCTGTCTCTAACATCCTACCATGTGTTGGTCTCCCTCTAACATCCTATCAGGTGTTGGTCTGTCTCTAACATCCAACCAGGTGTTGATCTGTCTCTAAAATCTTACCAGGTGTTGGTCTGTCTCTAACATCCTACCAGGTTTTGGTCTGTTTCTAACATCCTACCAGGTTTTGGTCTGTTTCTAACATCCTACCAGG
>NW_013958823.1:0-1042 GCF_001266775.1 Austrofundulus limnaeus
CTTTTCATTCAGTGGTGGTCACATGATGTGTTCCGTTGAAATGATACTGTTTAGATAAAATGTTCAACCTATCAAACAGCACAACAGTGTCCTGAGATTATGCAGGGCACCTTTCAAGGGATCCGAGGTATAGACAAGTATAAAAAGATTGTGCACATTGTTGCTCTTTAGAAAACATTTTTTTACCCTCCAGATGAGTGCATCAGAATTATAAAAATAAAGCTAACACATGTTCCAGCATGACAGACTAAATGTCATATGTGTTATGCAAAACTGATGTTAATGAATTTTTACAACCCCAATTCCAAAGTAGTGATTTTGTGTAAAACATAAATAAAAACAGAATAAAATGATTTGCAAACCCTTTTCAACATGTTTAATTGAATACACAACAAAGACAAGACAAATTTCTACTCAAGTAAATTTGATAGCATCCATCCATCCATCATCTATACCCGCTTCTTCCTTTCAGGGTTACGGGGGTCACTGGTGCCCATATCCAACTGTTACAGTGCGAGGGGCGGGGTATACCCTGGACAGGTCGCAAGTCCATCAGAGATGACACACATAAATTTGATACCACTATCAAAAAATACTGGGAGAGGGACAAATACAGACTGGGAAAGTTGAGGAATCCTCAACTGTTCAGAGCATTCCACAGGCAGAGGTGTCAAATGTATTCACATCCATTACTTCAGTAGTTCAGATTAGGGTTTAAAAATACTTTTAAAGAAATACTTTTAAAGATATAATCTGGTACAGCTCATGGTGAAATTTATGTTTGAGCCATACACTGTCCCTTTTAATTAAAGTTAAAAAAGCCCATTAATCACAAAAGCTTAGGCTGCTCTACAGGGGTCTAAAGAGCACAACCCCACTTCCCCAAAAGTTTTGTTCTAAAGGCCAAAAAAAAAAAATACTGTAATATTATAGTAAAATGCTGACCAGATCATCATTGTAAATGAAAATTGGTTCTCAAATGACTTACCTGTTAAAATAAAGGTTTATATATGGTTATACATTTTTGGGATATGCACTATTC
>NW_013958824.1:0-1042 GCF_001266775.1 Austrofundulus limnaeus
GATCCTGTAGGACTCAGATTCTGTAGGACTCAGATCCTGTAGGACTCAGAACCTGTAGGACTCAGATCCTGTAGGACTCAGAACCTGTTGGACTCAGAACCTGTAGGACTCTGGTCATGTAGGACTCAGATCCTGTAGGACTCAGATCCTGTAGGACTCAGAACCTGTAGGACTCAGAACCTGTAGGACTCAGATCCTGTAAGACTCAGAACCTGTAGGACTCAGATCCTGTACGTAGGATTCAGATCCTGTAGGACTCAGAACCTGTAGGACTCAGATCCTGTAGGACTCAGATCCTGTACGTAGGATTCAGATCCTGTAAGACTCAGAACCTGTAGGACTCAGATCCTGTACGTAGGACTCAGATCCTGTAAGACTCAGATCCTGTAGGACTCTTATCTGATCCTGTAGGACTTAGATCCTGTAGGACTCAGAACCTGTAGGACTGAGAACCTGTAGGACTCTGGTCCTGTAGGACTCAGATCCTGTAGGACTCAGAACCTGTAGGACTCAGAACCTGTAAGACTCAGAACCTGTAGGACTCAGAACCTGTAGGACTCAGAACCTGTAGGACTCTGGTCCTGTAGGACTCAGAACCTGTAGGACTCTGGTCCTGTAGGACTCAGAACCTGTAGGACTCAGATCCTGTAGGACTCAGATCCTGTAGGACTCAGAACCTGTAGGACTCAGATTCTGTAGGACTCAAATCCTGTAAGACTCAGAACCTGTAGGACTCAGAACCTGTAGGACTCAGAACCTGTAAGACTCAGATCCTGTAGGACTCCGATCCTGTAAGACTCAGAACCTGTAGGACTCAGAACCTGTAGGACTCAGAACCTGTAAGACTCAGATCCTGTAGGACTCCGATCCTGTAAGACTCAGAACCTGTAGGACTCAGAACCTGTAGGACTCAGAACCTGTAAGACTCAGAACCTTTAAGACTCAGATCCTGTAGGACTCCGATCCTGTAAGACTCAGAACCTGTAGGACTCAGAACCTGTAGGACTCAGAACCTGTAAGACTCAGAACCTTTAAGACTCAG
>NW_013958825.1:0-671 GCF_001266775.1 Austrofundulus limnaeus
TTTTTTTTTTTTTTTTCGAAAAAGTACCCTGAGGCAATTTATGTGCATTGTTATGCCCACGAATTAAACATTGTCTTATGTCACGGGCAGAGCCATTTCTGAGGCCAGAGAGGTTTTTGACATGCTGGAAAGTGTCTACTCTTTTTTCAGTGTCTCTCTTGTGAATCACCACAAGTCTGTTGACATGCAAAGAAGACTAGGGTTGCAGCCAAGTGAACTTGTCCAGTTGTCAAACACACGCTGGGCATGCCAACTTTGTTCAGTAAATGCAGTACTTGACAACTTCCCTGCCATGACTGAATGCCTCTCTGCCATCAACACACCTCTGAAGGCAAAACTCTGCAAATTTTCAACAGTGTATTTGTTGATGGTTTTCCACACTCTACTGTCTGTAACAGCATGTTTCCACAGATACCTGCAGAAGGAGAGCACTGATCTTACACAGGCGGTGGAACATAAAAATGCAGTAATCGATTCTCTCAAGGAGAAACGCGATGATGCCACTGCTGCAGATGTTCATGCTAAGGCTATGGCCTTAGTGAGGCTAACCAAATAGCCCAGGATCCTCTTATGAAGAGGTGTAAGGCAAAACAAATGGAGGAATATGTTGTGGAGTCTGCTTCTGCACACTCACGTTGAGTTTACGTGGGTGGGATCAAATAATCAACATG
>NW_013958825.1:1671-2042 GCF_001266775.1 Austrofundulus limnaeus
ATGTTCACAATATCATTCTGACAGTTCTCAGAGATGGAGGGAGATTGAAATTGTGTTTGCTGTGTTGCTTGAGTTGAAGAATCGACTTTTACTCTCAGACGATCCATTTGAGGTTGTTTCTGCCTTTGTTTAGGTCTGACGACAGGACAGTCGGATGAAGAAGCTGCTCTTTCTCTCAGAACAAACTCATCGGCGCGAGGATTTAGCAGGGACGTGTCCTTTACTTGGGCTCTTTCAAAATAAGAGTTCATTCCATCAGATCGTTTAGAGCCAGCAACTGAGTTTATTTTTAAGACATTAAGTTTTGCATTGGTTGCTGCCAACTCTGTTTCCAAGTCTAATTTTTCCTTTTCTTTTCTCAGTTTTTCCTC
>NW_013958826.1:0-239 GCF_001266775.1 Austrofundulus limnaeus
TCTAATGTTAGAAATGCTTTATGGACAAATGTTCAAGACTGGATCCTGGGTAGAAAACCTGTTCCACCTCTAAGTTTGCGTCAAATCTAAATTAGTCTTCTAACAGGATAGAGACGTAAACTACAGTAATAATTTAATCCTTTTAGCTACATTTTTATACATAAATGCTGCTTTTTAAAACTCTCTCCTTTATTTAACATTTTTTCTAAATGAAGTAGTTTTATAGAAGGAAGTTCTGA
>NW_013958826.1:1239-2042 GCF_001266775.1 Austrofundulus limnaeus
CAGTAGAGCCAGACTACAGCCCCAGGTGATGGTTTCACCTGCTCCACTTAGGCTTTCTCAGCTTTCCTCACCTGGGGCCAGCAGTAGAGCAAGACTACGGCTCCATGTGGCAGTTTCACCTGCTCCACTTAGGTTTTCTCAGCTTTCCTCACCTGGGGCCTGCAGTAGAGCAAGACTACGGCTCCAGGTGGCGGTTTCACCTGCTCCACTTAGGCTTTCTCAGCTTTCCTCACCTGGGGCCTGCAGTAGAGCCAGACTACGGCCCCAGGTGGCGGTTTCAGCTGCTCCACTCTGGTTTTCTCAGCTTCCCTCGCCTGAGGCCTGCAATTAACCTGGACTAGAGATCAAGGAGGCTGATCCACCACCCCAAACCCAGTCACCATTGCTCCTGCCTCAGCCTGGACCCAGACCCTGGCCCCCTCTGGACCTGGGTCTGAGGCCAGACCAGTTTTTCGACTAAGTCCACACTTGTGTTTTTTGCACCAAGTCCAAACCTCCAGCCTCCTCACCCACACTCGCCACCACCACAAGCCCAGCTAAGGTGCACCTGCTCCAGACTGGACCCAAACCCAGACCCTTTCTCGGCCTGGTTCTAAGTCCACTTTGGTGTAACCACTGTTCTAGTTTCCCCTATGAACAGCGCCCAGATTCTCTGACCTACACTCTATTAAATACATCACAACGAGAAATAAATCTCCTTCAGCTGCAACGTCTCAGGACATCATGTCAAATCAGTCCAGGAGTGGTTTTATTTTATTTTTTTACTCTGCATTAATGTTGTCATATGTGAAAGTGAACATTTC
>NW_013958827.1:0-923 GCF_001266775.1 Austrofundulus limnaeus
TGTCTCCACAGAGTGAGTACAGGACCTGCTGCCGGGTCAGAGGTTCTGATCCACTTGGTTTTATTTATTTACTTCATCAGAACTAAACTCAGAAACAGTCATGTGACCACTTTTAGAACCTGATGATGAGACTGGACCGGTTCTGTTCTGTTCTGCTGGTCTCTGGTCTGGTTCTGGTCTCTGGTCTGGTCTCTGGTCTGGTTCTGGTCTCTGGTCTGGTTCTGGTCTGCTGGACCCTGGTTCTGATTGGCTCTGACTTTGAATTCTCATTGAGGTGGTGCGTTTGAGCGCTGTAGGAAATGTCAGTGTTTAACCTGAGAGATCAGAGGACCAGAGTTTGGGTCTGAGTCTGAGGTCTGGACCGGGTCTGGACCAGCTGAACCTCTGATCCTGCAGGTTCTACAGAAACATCAGAAGCCTGGATATTCCTCAGGGTTCTGGTCCTGGGTCTTCATGGTTCCCAGATCCTGCAGGTCTGGAACTGCAGAGAAACTCAGCAGGACCCTGAACAGGACTCTGAAGTCCTGCTGTGGGTTTTAGTCCTGGTCCACTTCAGTTCTCTAACATCAGGTGGACTGAAAGAACTCTTCTGTCCTCATTCTGTCCTCATTCTGTCCTCCTTCTGTCCTTCTTCTGTCCTCCTGTCCTCCTTCTGTCCTCATTCTGTCCTCCTTCTGTCCTCCTTCTGTCCTCCTTCTGTCCTTCTTCTGTCCTCCTGTCCTCCTTCTGTCCTCATTCTGTCCTCCTTCTGTCCTCCTTCTGTCCTCCTTCTGTCCTCCTGTCCTCCTTCTGTCCTCCTTCTGTCCTCCTCCTGTCCTCCTTCTGTCCTCCTCCTGTCCTCCTTCTGTCCTCCTTCTGTCCTCCTGTCCTCCTTCTGTCCTCCTTCTGTCCTCCTCCTGTCCTCCTTCTGTCCTCCTCCTGTC
>NW_013958828.1:0-262 GCF_001266775.1 Austrofundulus limnaeus
GGTTTTAACTTAATTAATTATTTTACTCCAATTCAATGAGTCATGACTGTGAACACATATATGACACACATACAAACAGGACAGGACAGTGGCCACACATATAGACACACAACACAACATTTCTGCTTTACTTATTCTCTCATCAAATTTCACACCTGTTAAAAAGAACTTCTAAAGTCTTTCAAAGCAACTGTCCTGAAGGACTCCGACCCGATTTTAAGGTCTCACTATCAAACTTGCCTTCCATTTCTAAATTAGAAAT
>NW_013958828.1:6128-6559 GCF_001266775.1 Austrofundulus limnaeus
GACAACATGTTGTCAGGTGATTGTTTTACAATGGATATTCTGTAAAATAATGCCTTCCAGCACTTCTACCCTCAAGCTTTGAGCCTAAAAACAAGGTATGTTAGTGAAGATTGCAGAAATAACTGAGAGCATCTCTGTTTCAAAAACATAAAAATCACAATGCTAGGAGAAGCGTTTTGAAAAGTTAAAAAATGTTCAGAATCCATGTTTATTTTTGATAGTTCCACAAACCAAAACATTGCCTTAAACCACAGATTAAGTAAATCATAAGTTTGTTATTCAATATCTGTGATAACATCTGTGATTGATAAGTTGCATTCTTTTTCAAAAATTCAGAGTGAAGTCATACTTCCACAAGGTGAAACGTCAGTGTTTTAAAATTCCCTAACATACTGTTAGAGTTTCACCAATTATTATTATCATTATTATTT
>NW_013958828.1:7559-7907 GCF_001266775.1 Austrofundulus limnaeus
TAATGAGAAACAGTTTAATGACAGAGAGGCTGAAAGACAAGAGGTCAGTTCCTTCGAGACGCAGTTGAATACAGATGAGCTTAATTATTTAACAGACAATGTCAAACAGGTGAGATTGAGAAGTTCAATTGAGAGGTGTCAATTAGTGGAAAGTGTTCAGACAGGCCCACAAAAACAGGTGCTGATACAGGGAGCTGGGGGACAAAATAATAAGGACCCTCAACATTGTTTGCCTGTCATGAGGAGAAGAGTGAGATTGGGACTTATGGGTGTTGTTAAGAAAAAGAGTTGCAAGGAGGACATGTGTATCATGTGTGGGTTGTGGAGCATTTGTACAAGAATATTATC
>NW_013958829.1:0-755 GCF_001266775.1 Austrofundulus limnaeus
CTCACTTCCAGAGACACTGCTTCTAAATTAAAACATTTCAGCCGACTTATTCAAATTTATTTTCACTTTATTCCAAAGGGATGTTTTTTTATTGAAGCTGTGAAATAATTTGTTGTTTTTTGTTTGTTTTAAACAGTTTCAAAAGATTCCAAGTGATCTCCCTGAAACAAAACCAGAATGACATTCATAGGAAAGTATTATAAAGGCAGATCTTTGCTTCTGCAGCTGCACATTTTGTGTGTTTTATAGGAACGGGAAAAGGTTTTCAGTCTGACAAGTGCCTTCCTTCTCAAAGGACCGGTGCTGGACCTTTTTCTCACGACACGATTATCGCTCCACTTTTACCGGACTGGTGTTCTCAGTATTTATTAAAAACATCTTGCACCTTAAAATGACATTTCTAGTCAAGAAAACATGAAAAAAGGAAGCTTTGTTTTCTCTCAGAGGAACTTTTTGTAAAGTGTAAAAAAAGACACGATATGGACTTTTTAAATGTAATAATCCATCTCGATGGTTTGCAGATAAATGCATAAAATGTGTAAATGCCCTCGTCGTGCGCGTGTAGTGAGGTTGTGTGTTTTCATTCTAGAAAATTGTATTATAGTCTGGGAGAAAGGAGGTGGTTTTTGTGAATTGTATTTAAAGAGAAAACCCATAAAAGATGCGATTACTGCAGAGATGTTTTTTAATGTTGCTTCCTGTTGAGAGTTGGGAGCAGATTTAGGACTTTTATTTTGAAGTCTGTGGTAAAGATG
>NW_013958829.1:1755-2041 GCF_001266775.1 Austrofundulus limnaeus
ACTGACGGCTGTGTGAAAGGCTGATGTTATTCTTTGTGTCTGCTGTGCTGAAAGAACCAGTTTACATCTCAAGGCAACAAACTGATTCCTGACAGTCCTGCAGAGCGAGCTGTGATGTACCAACGCATGATGGAGGCTGTCTCCCTCACCGATAAACTCAGTAAGTTCCACACAAGGGGTGCGAAACGCTAACAAACTGGTGCAAAAAGACTGTTTGTCCTGCCTCAGACTCTGTTATCTACTACGACTGGTTCGTCCCTGAAGAGGAGCGCCACGACTCAGCTGT
>NW_013958830.1:0-387 GCF_001266775.1 Austrofundulus limnaeus
TGTGTGTGTGTGTGTGTGTGTGTGTGTGTGTGTGTGTGTGTGCATGATATGTATGCTTTGTACCACTCCAACACAAATTTACCTTTTTTGTATGAATAAAGTAACCAAACCAAACACTTTTTGAAATAAATTTAGATATTTTTAACAGAGTTCAGTTTAGTAAACTTGTGATGTTTCAAAGATAAAAACTGAGCTTCAAATATTGCGAAACATCAGTTTCTGTTCAGAAAACAGTTTCCATCTTTTAATCAAAGCATCAAAGTTCTGCACATCTGATCATGTGATTCATGTTTCTTCAACCAAATGTTGGTTATATTAAAGCCTCCATGGGTTTGCATGAGGACACTGACTGATGTTTATCTGAATTCATGTTAAATATTATTCATC
>NW_013958830.1:1387-2041 GCF_001266775.1 Austrofundulus limnaeus
GGCTGATATTTATCGGAATTAATTTTAAACATTAATCTGACAGGAAGTAGGCGTGGCTTATTTACAACTAATCTAAACTCATTGAGTAATACACATTATTTTTCGTTGGGGGGGACGACACACAATGATTTTGTGTGTTGAAGCAGTGAGTGATGTAATTTGGTTGAACATAAGAACTTACACCTGACCTTACCTGATTTTACTGTTTTTATATTTAACCTTTATTTGCTGCCATGTCTGTTTAGTACTGGCTGGGTTCACCTACACACACAAAGTACACACACTTAGACACCTACTTTGTCTGTCTATTCTTGTCGGGACAGTCCATTGACTTCCATTACATTTCTACAGCCTAACCCTGACCATTAACCCTAAGGCTAACCTCACAGGTACCTACCTGTAGTAGGTACCTGTGTAAGTAGCAGTAACTTAGAAATTTAAACTGTACAAGCTATGAACCCCTTACTCCAGTTAAAGAAATTTTAATAACTATAAAACATGGATACTGTGAACCTCACTCTGAGTTGCAGTAATTTAAAGTTTTATCAGTGCATCAAAAAAAAATTTTTTTGAACAAATGTTACACAGACAGTTATCTGCAACCGTTGACTACATTCCTGCCTTTCAAAACAAAAGACAGTGAGTTAGCAGCAC
>NW_013958831.1:0-539 GCF_001266775.1 Austrofundulus limnaeus
GTGCCTGGATTTTTAAAACACAGTTGTCTAAATCTGGGTATGTAAACGTCCTTGCTTGGGATTTTTCGTGCGTATCACGGGCTCGTCCGTGATTTGAACCCGGGACCTCTCGCACCCAAACCGAGAATTATGCTCCTAGACCAACGAGCCACAATTGCACCCAAAGTCTGTTTGAGAAATTTGAGGATGCAAGTCTGCAGTGGCAGGATTAAAACATGAAAAACAGTATCACTTGGGCATATGTACACCTTACAAATGCTTTCGATATGACATTTTCCTACAGTCAGGTTTCGTCATTCAGCGTACAAAGTGGAACTGGTAAAACTCACTGTATTAATATTTTAAAACTGCCTGTTTTGTGTTTTATGACATCCAAAAATGTTCAACTCTTTATGGTTCACAACAGTAAATATCAAAAGTTAAATTCTGAGAAAATTTCCAGTGTTATGCTGTGATTGCTTGTGAATCGAGTTGCTTTGAAATAGGGCTTGTCCCAAATTTGAACAGAGGACCACATCAAAGAAGGATGCTTATAAAAT
>NW_013958831.1:1539-2041 GCF_001266775.1 Austrofundulus limnaeus
GATAAATAGATAAATAGATAAATAGGGAAAATAACAAGAGAGAACTTGGAAGCAGTTTGTGTTAGTCTTCAGTTTAAACAATGAGGAAAATATTGAGCAATGATCTTAGCTATGTGTACATTAAAAGCTCACTAATTATTAGAACAAATATTAATCACCAACTGAAATGAATCGTTTTGAACCTTTTTAAACAAATAAAAATAATATTTATGCCACCTGAATTGTGAAAACACACAGGAATAAGGAAAAAACATAGGTGTACAAAGTGTTGTCATGTATAGTTACTTTAAAATTGAGAATGTGTCAAACACAGTTTTCTAATTGCAAATTTAAGAACCACATAGGTATACAAAGTGTGAAAAAAAATACTAAACTTGTTTAATCAGTTTTATGAAAGGATCAAGATGAACTGATTTAAAACACAAAATAGGCCAGTTAAACTCTAAAAGCCAGATGGCTAAGAAAAAAATTAGATAATTACTGTACACAAAAGGTATGCAGT
>NW_013958832.1:0-400 GCF_001266775.1 Austrofundulus limnaeus
TTGTTATCACAGTGCTTTGGTTCATTGTCCTGCTGCTGATAAAAGTCCTCCTGATTAGTTTGGATACATTTCTCTGTAATTTGTCAGATAAAATGTTTCTGAACACCTCAGACTTCACTCTGCTGCTGCCATCATCAGTAAATATTACTGATCCTGTTCCTGAAGCAGCCATGACATCACCTGCACCATGCTTCACAGAGGAGCTTGTTTGCTTCAGATCGTCAGCAGTTCTTTTCTGTCTCCACACGTTGGTCTTCCCCTCACTGTGGAGAGATTAATCTTGGTCTCATCAGTCCAGACGTTTGTCTTTCAGAACTTTTGCGACTCATCTCTACTTTGTAAAATTCAGTCTGGTCTTCTGATGCTTCTTACTGATGTGTTTGCATCATTGTGTATGGCC
>NW_013958832.1:1400-2041 GCF_001266775.1 Austrofundulus limnaeus
CAGATATACTTGTGTAACTAAATAAGCTCCTTTAAACTTGACACACAAAGCTGTGGGTAATGTGTATTCCTTTAAAACTGCTAGTTCAGTTTTCCTCAACTTGTTTCTTGTAAGGATAAGAACTGATTTACAACAATCAGGACCAACATCTCCTGCACCTCTGACAACATAATAAGTTAATTCACTTAGGATTAGTCATCAAAAAGGCATTTGATTCATTTTTTCTGGAACCTTTTTAAAGTTTCCTTCCTAAAAGCTAAATCACCTTATTTATATCCAGATTTACCTTTTTCCTACTTCAGCCTGAACCGTAGCAACACTTGACCTGTCACATGTTGGCCGAACCTCTGCAGGGGCTTTCAGTTCACTAAAATGTGCAGCAAAGTGGCTTTAATCCTCCCTCAGTGGCTAATCTGCAGCACTGCCTGTTGCACCGTTCAGATGTGACAGATTAGGTCTTAGTTCCTGTCAGGTACCCAGAGGAACAGACATCCACCTGAGTCAGTGCACGTTCTCTATGTGCACACTAAACATGGTGACTGTTGGTGAACTGCTACTTTGGAGATGTTGCTTAAAAAAGCACATTACAAAACAAAGAGTCTGTTTTCTTAAATAGTTGATGGTAAAATTGTATATATATA
>NW_013958833.1:0-492 GCF_001266775.1 Austrofundulus limnaeus
TCCTTCAACACAGAGCATCTTCAGAAGACATGTTGATAAAATACATTTAAATATCTGTATTGTTCCATACATACTGTGTACTGAACCTAAAGCACTTTTTGATACGGTTCGAAATGGGGACATGTATTGTTGCAGCCCCACTATTTATGTGTAACAGGTAAGATGTTATTTGTTCATGACAGAGTGTGTCTGTTTGTGCTTAATGAGGGGAACAGACACACACATTGTTCTTGACAAGGACCTTGTTGTACACACCTGTTGTTCATCATCAGGCTCGTTACCTGCCTCCTGCTCCTCTTCATCACCACTGTGACTCAGCATCAGCTGCCAGATGTGGACTTGTTAAAGCTCATGTACCTTCCTGGATGGAGACACAACATTCCTGAAGGATGAAAAGTCACGTTTCAGCTTTCATGTTTCTTTCTTTGTGAACAACAGTTTATAAACAGAGTTGTTTACAGTTTTTCACATGTTGACACTTGGTTTTTCACT
>NW_013958833.1:1492-2040 GCF_001266775.1 Austrofundulus limnaeus
GCTTCTAACTTTTCCTTATTTTTGTTAATATTTTTCTACTTTTTCTTTTAAAATCATTCTACAATATTGAATTTCTGGCTTTCAGTTTACATTTTCCTACTTTTCCCAACAATTTGTTTGTATTTGCTTTATTTTCCTCACTTCTGCCAGCATTCCACTACATTGGGCAAAAATGTAGAATTTTACAGATTTTTTTCTTCTAATATTTTCATACTTTTGTCTATTAGCCATCGTTTTCTGCTGATCTGATCAGTACTTTTCATTGGCTCTACCAGCCTGGCTCTCTTCCACAGACATGAATGTGAGCAGCTGTGGCTGTGGTTAGACCGGTCGTCCCCCAGTGAGAGTCAGGGGTCACTTTCACCTGATCCCAGTGTCCCTGTGTGAAACACTGAACCCTTCACTGCCTCTCAGGTGTCCCAGCAGTGTTTGACTGTCATTTAAATCACTGACTAGTCTCTGCAGAATAATTTATAGACATACAGTAGCTTTGCAGAGGTCTAATACAGGTCTAATACTAGTCTAGTAGAGGTCTAGTAGAGGTCTAG
>NW_013958834.1:0-1040 GCF_001266775.1 Austrofundulus limnaeus
GGGAAAGGGGGCTGAAAAAAAAAACAGGATCTGATCCCAACTGTCCGTCAAAATGATTCATCCGTCCGTCACAAACAGCAGAACCAAACGAGGTGTGAAGTTAAACATTTCTTCTACAAAGAGGTTACATTATCTCCCGTTTGAACACTTTCACTTCCCAGCGTACATCTTTAGTGAAAACACAACAACTTTGCTTTAATCTGCCTGAAGGATTTGAGCGAGAATTTAAAAGCCTTTTTTCCCTGAAGACGTTCAGCAGCAACGTTTGAGGGTCAGCAGGTTAATCTGCAGCCATCCTGATAAAAACCTGTTTGAATCGGTCTAAATGTGTTTATTATTAGTGAGGACCAGAGTAAATGTAAAAAACTCTCTGCAGCTTTTCATGTAGGAGATATGAAGAGTTAAAAACATCCTTCTGATCTTCAGACAGTCAATGAGAGAAAAAATTTGTTTTGATTCGATTAGTTTGGATTTTTCCAAACTGCAGCATATTATAAAAACTAATAGTTATTTATGTTTAAAATGACACATTTATCATNCCCCCTCTCTGAGCCCTGACCCAGCAATGAACCGTTCATTTTCTGCTTCTCTGCAAACGGTGAGCTGAGGATCACGTCCCGCTCAGATCCTCAGACCCACTGGGCACCAGGTTTAGTTAAATATTTGCTTTAAATGCAGGAAGTAAAATAAAAAGTCGAAACGAGGTGGAGCACCAGGAGAAGGATGTTTTGTTGGAACGAGACAAAGCTTGTGGTGAGAGGTGAAAGTGTTTCTGCTGGGGATTAGCTCACGCTGAACTTTAAGTCACCCTCCTGCTTCACGCTGACCCCTCCTCCTGTCCTGGAGCTGCTGGGGTTTTATCTGCTGTGGATGGAGGGGGCTCGGGGGGGCTCCTGCGTGTTGACATTCCAGAGGGCCGAGCCTTGTGCAAACACACCGGGCCCCAGCAGATGGCTGAGCATGAGGGAAAGGGGGCTGAAAAAAAAAACAGGATCTGATCCCAACTGTCCGTCAAAATGATTCATCCGTCCGTCACAAAC
>NW_013958835.1:0-867 GCF_001266775.1 Austrofundulus limnaeus
ATACAGACATGTGGTGTGATTGGCAGCTGTGGGGGGAGGGGTGCATATTATATATTCAGCCTGGCTGCTGAGGGACGAGGAGGAAGAGAAAGGAAGCAGAGGAGGAAAAGCCGGGGGAGGAACAGCGCTTTAAGCTGTGCCTGATGATTGTCCTCATATTAATCTGTAGATAGTTTCAGATTAGATCAAGATGATACAATTCCACATTAACCTGGTGCAAATAATCATCCAGTGATATTTTCTTAGAAAAAGATGCTTCATTTACCCATAAAATAATTCTTGATTCTGACTGGTTCTCTCTCTGTCTTGTTGCTGATGGATTGTTTGATCTTTTATCTCTTTGTACTGATTAGATCCCAAACACTGTTTTTGTGTTGAAGCTGAGTTGTTTACATTTAAACGTCCTGTAGACGGATCGAAGCTCTGCACAAATAAAAGCAGTTCTTAGTTTTGCTGATAACACATCTCGACTCGGAGCATCGTCTTCATCTGTAGCCTTCCTCATGGTGATCAAAAGGCTGGTGTGATCAGAACCAACAGGTCCGAAGCTGGAGTGATGGCAAAAGAGGAGAGGAAGGAAAAAGAGAGGGAGAAGGTGAAAAGTTGCTTGAAATCTGATCAAACTTTATGTCCTGATGCATCTCAGTAATCCAGGTAAAAAATCAAAAAAGAGAAAACTGTATAGGTCTTCTGGACGGGTTCTTTTCTAATGAAACATTTCGTCTCTCCTCCAAGAGACTTCTTCAGTCTCTTTTTGATCAAACTTTACTTTTTACACAGAAAAAATTGCAGAAGCTGCAGAGCTTTAAAACAGATAATCAGAGGTCAGAGTTTCCATTAACACATCTTTACATTTTTGAGTTATTA
>NW_013958836.1:0-844 GCF_001266775.1 Austrofundulus limnaeus
ATTCTAAGGGCTGTGGCCACGCCCACAAACATCATCCGTGGAAGCCATGCCCACAAGGAGGTAGTCCACGCCCCCTAGTACACGCCTACAAAGTTTGGTACCGCCCACTCACATTAGGCCACGCCCAAACCCGTTTGAAACATTCTAAGGGCTGTGGCCACGCCCACGAAAGTCATTTGTGGAAGCCACGCACACAAGGATGTAGTCCACACCCCCTAGGACACGCCTACAAAAGTTTGGTAACGCCCTCTCACTCTAGGCCACGCCCACACCCGTTTGAAATATTTTAAGGGATGTGGCCACGCCCACAAACGTCATCTGTGGTAGCCACGCCTAAAGTGAGGTAGACCACACTGCCTAGGACAAGCCTACAAAAATTGGTACCGCCCACTCACAGTAGGCCACGACCACACCCGTTTTAAATTTTCTAAGGGCTGTGGCCACGCCTACAAATGACATCGGTGGAGGCCACGCCAACAGGGAGGTAGTCCACGCCCCCTAGGACACGTCTACAAAGTTTGGTACCGCCCAATCACAGTAGGCCACGCCCACACCCATTTGAAATATTCTAAGGGCTGTGGCCACGCCTACAAATGACATCGGTGGAGGCCACGCCAACAGGGAGGTAGTCCACGCCCCCTAGGACACGTCTACAAAGTTTGGTACCGCCCACTCACAGTAGGCCACGCCCACACCTGTTTTAAGTTTTCTAAGGGCTGTGGCCATGCCTACAAATGACATCGGTGGAGGCCACGCCAACAGGGAGGTAGTCCACGCCCCCTAGGACCCGCCTACAAAGTTTGGTACCGCCCACTCACAGTAGGCCATGCCCAAACCTGTTTGA
>NW_013958837.1:0-339 GCF_001266775.1 Austrofundulus limnaeus
TAGGAGCTGCTAAAAACACATGACTAGACTGTGAAAACCTAAACAAAAACTATGGCTGAGACTAAAACTATAACAGTATGTATACATGCTTTACAGCAAAATTGCAGTTATTTTTATAGTTATATACTGTAGATATGTATTATGTAGCTATGTTTTCTTACGTCTGTTTATTTTCAGGTGTGCAGACAGATGTCGGTGTGTGGCATTGTGTTTTTCTTGTTATATATTTAATATATTTTCTAATTTCTCTTTCAATCTTTTCAATTACATTTCTCCTTTTTCTCCTTTCCTCTTTCCAAAAAAGTCCCTGATGATAAAGAAATTAAGAAACTAATATTC
>NW_013958837.1:1339-2040 GCF_001266775.1 Austrofundulus limnaeus
TACGTTCACTTTTAGTATGGTTTCCACACAATCCTTTATAAATGAGACCCCACATCTTTTGGCAGTGTATAATTCTAAAATTATAGCAGGTTTTTTAACTCATAAAGAGTCCAATAGTGGTTTGATGATAAGTCAATTTTATTTTTACAAACACAAATCAATGTTGTAGCTAAATTTAAATGTATTTAATTTAAAGGTTTTATTAAGCTGCACATTTTTTAGCTGCCAGCTGTTCTGTCCCTTGTGATCGCAGCGTGTGTATTGTACAGACACTAATCATTATTTACCTGAAGGCTTGTTTAATCATTTAGAAGACTTCCCTTGGCGGGGGTGTAATCATGCTCTTTTTGGTTGTTATAGATACATGGACAATCAACAGGTGCCACTTGCAAAAAGTACAAGTCGTTTAAAAATTCCATTTCCAGAGAAGTTACTAACTCTTCTAACATGAACAGAGGAATTCAAAATCAGGATTTTAGTAACTTCTTTGAACAAAACAAGATCAAAAGGTAGTTTTTTGTCCATTCAGTCAATTAAAATGAACAAAAAGAGGACAAATGTAAAATTTTAAATGTGGGGGATGCAAAAACAGATGGAAATATAGAGGAATCATTGTTTGAATGAGTGTACAAAACAGATGGACTGACAGGTGAGGGCCGGGAGCAGAAATTCTGCTTTATTATTGTGGGGGACAATAAACG
>NW_013958838.1:0-382 GCF_001266775.1 Austrofundulus limnaeus
GACCAGGTCCACTTCAGTCCTGTCATTCTGGACCCAAACACTGCACACAGCTGTCTTCGTCTGTCTGATGATCTGACCAGTGTGAGATATGAAGACACAGATCAGCAACTTCCTGACAATCCAGAGAGAAACACTAAATCCACCACAGTTTTTGGTTCTGAGGGCTTCAGCTCAGGGAAACACAGCTGGGAGGTGGAGGTGGGAGATCATCCTGTGTGGAATGTTGGTTTGATTAAAGAGTCAGTCGACAGGAAGGGAAAGAGATTTGATTCACCAGAATATGGAGACTGGTGTTTATGTCATGAACATGGCGAATACACTGATGGTGTTGGTAAACCTGTTAAAGTGAAGAAGAGTCTCCAGAGGTTCAGAGTCCAGCTGG
>NW_013958838.1:1382-2040 GCF_001266775.1 Austrofundulus limnaeus
TTGTGTTGTATTTAAAAAAAACAAAAAAATGAAACCTTTATGAGTCGATACGCTTTATCAAATGAAATGTTTAATAGTGAAACATTTACCTGAAGCTTCAGGAGGTTCTGCTGACTTAAAGACTCATAAATGTAAATAATCTTGTTGTTAATGAGGTGAAATCTCTGTCTGACTCTCTGCTCCTGAGTCCCAGCGGAGGGATTCTGGGTGTGTTGTGTCTGCAGCCCTGAGCTTAGAGATGCTCCACGATGACGCTGCTCCGAGCCTGCAGGGACGGATGACAGAGGAGGAAAAGGAACAAAAAGAAAGGACAGAGGAAAGGATGAAAGGAGGGGAGGGAAAAGAAGACAAGAGGAGGAAATGAAGGAAACAACTGGAAACAGACAAATAAGAAAACAAAAACTTAAATAAATGAAGTGATGAAGGGATATTTACACTTTACATCTGATTAGATGCAGTCAGGCTGTTTTAGTTGGAAAATCTAAAAAAATAAAAATAAACAGAGTGGTTTTACTAAGAAACAGGTGCAGGTGTGTGAAGGTAATTAAATCATCACTAAAATAAATTTAAAACCAAAAAAAGATGTAAAAATATTTATTTTATTTTTTATTTATAACTTTATTCATTTCTTTTAAAAAAAACGAAACAATTTATATAC
>NW_013958839.1:0-471 GCF_001266775.1 Austrofundulus limnaeus
ACTTCAAATATGTTTTATTTATATTTTTGTAATTAAGAATTGTTTTATTTGGCATCTTCCTTTTTTATACTTGTAGTTAATTTACAAATAAAAATTAGCTACTTGTGTCAAATTAAAAATTGGGTTTTTTAGGAAAACTGTTTTTGTATGAATTTGTCAGCTTCTGCTGTTCTGTTGATCTACTTCAATGATTTCTTTTAAAGAATAAAGAGTAAAATATTTTTGCACATTACCATGCTGACCTATCTTTATTTTATTGTTTTCATCACATATTGATATATCAAAAGCTTGCTTTTAACAGGGGTCAATTGTAATTTTCTCCCAATACAAGTTAATATCTAGAAAAAATATAAACATCGTTACTAGTTGATGTTTCCATTTTTTTTTTGTGATAATTCTTACAACTCGCTTCTGTAAAGTAAAAATAGGATTTGTAAATGTTTTACATGCTTTCCCCCCAAACATCAACAC
>NW_013958839.1:1471-2040 GCF_001266775.1 Austrofundulus limnaeus
TTGCTATAATTTTTCCTCTCAGAACAGCTTTAAGAGTGTCCCATAATATAGGGGGAGATACTTCTCCATTGTCATTGAGTTCTAAGAAAGAGCTAATTTCCTCCCGTATCTCCTGTTTGAACCATTGGTTATTAAGCAAGCCTGAGTTTAGTTTCCATAAATTATTTCTTTTTTGTAGGCCGAGGTCTACTGTTAGGTATACAGGTGAGTGGTCACTCACATCTATTGTTCCAATCTCACATCTATCCATTTTGTCCTTGTCTTTTGTAAATGTCAAAAAATAATCAATTCTTGTGTATACTGAATGAGTGGCTGAAAAGTGTGTGTAGTCTTTTCTTTTGGGGTAAAAGTCTCTCCATATGTCTATCAGGCCAACTTCCTTAAATAGAATATTTATCTTTTTGTATTGTTGTTCTTTCTGGTAGGCTTTCTCCCTGGAAGAATCCATCCTTGGTTGTAAACGAATGTTTAAGTCTCCTCCACAAATTAGAACCCCTTGTGTTTCTTTTACTAATATATTAGTTATTTTCTTGAAAAAATCAATATCACTCCCTGGAGGAGCATATATA
>NW_013958840.1:0-439 GCF_001266775.1 Austrofundulus limnaeus
TCCTGGGAGTGAATCTATATAAATCCTGCGAGTGAATCTTTATAAATCCTGCGAGTGAATCTATATAAATCCTGAAAATGAATCTATTTAAATCCTGCGAGTGAATCTATATAAATCCTGGGAGTGAATCTATATAAATCCTGCTAGTGAATCTTTATAAATCCTGCGAGTGAATCTATATAAATCCTGAGAGTGAATCTATATAAATCCTGGGAGTGAATCTATATAAATCCTGCGAGTGAATCTACATAAATCCTGGGAGTGAATCTTTATAAATCCTGGGAGTGAATCTTTATAAATCCTGGCAGTGAATCTATATAAATCCTTGGAGTGAATCTATATAAATCCTGGGAGTGAATCTTTATAAATCCCGGCAGTGAATCTATATAAATCCTGGGAGTGAATCTTTATAAATCCTGAGAATGAATCTTTATAAATC
>NW_013958840.1:1439-2040 GCF_001266775.1 Austrofundulus limnaeus
GAGTGAATCTTTATTAATCCTGCGAGTGAATCTCTATAAATCCTGTGAGTGAATCTTTATTAATCTTGCGAGTGAATCTTTATTAATCCTGCGAGTGAATCTATATTAATCCTGCGAGTGAATCTTTATTAATCATGCGAGTGAATCTTTATTAATCCTGCAAATGAACCTATATAAATCCTGCGAGTGAATCTATATAAAAACTGTGAGTGAATCTTTATTAATCCTGCGAGTGAATCTATATAAATCCTGTGAGTGAATCTTTATAAATCCTGGGAGTGAATCTTTATAAATCCTGGGAGTGAATCTATATAAATCCTGTGAGTGAATCTATATAAATCCTGTGAGTGAATCTTTATTAATCCTGTGAGTGAATCTTTATAAATCCTGGGAGTGAATCTTTATAAATCCTGTGAGTGAATCTTTATAAATCCTGCGAGTGAATCTATATAAATCCTGCGAGTGAATCTTTATTAATCCTGGGAGTGAATCTACATAAATTCTGGGAGTGAATCTATATAAATCCTGGGAGTGAATCTTTATAAATCCTGGGAGTGAATCTTTATAAATCCTGTGAGTGAATCTTTATAAATCCTGTGAG
>NW_013958841.1:0-339 GCF_001266775.1 Austrofundulus limnaeus
TTGTTTCTTCATGTAACGTTAGTTTGTTTCTTCATGTAATGTTAAATTGTTTCTTCATGTAAGGTTAGCTTGTTTCTTTTTGTAATGTTAGCTTGTTTCTTCATGTAATGTTAGCTTGTTTCTTCCTGTAATGTTAGCTTGTTTCTTCCTGTAAGGTTAGTTTGTTTCTTCATGTAAGGTTAGCTTGTTTCTTTTTGTAATGTTAGCTTGTTTCTTCATGTAATGTTAGCTTGGTTCTTCCTGTAATGTTAGCTTGTTTCTTCCTGTAAGGTTAGTTTGTTTCTTCATGTAAGGTTAGCTTGTTTCTTCCTGTAAGGTTAGCTTGTTTCTTCATGTAAT
>NW_013958841.1:1339-2039 GCF_001266775.1 Austrofundulus limnaeus
TCCTGTAACATTAGCTTGTTTCTTCCTGTAACGTTAGCTTGTTTCTTCCTGTAACGTTAGTTTGTTTCTTCATGTAAGGTTAGTTTTTTTTCTTCATGTAAGGTTAGTTAGTTTCTTCCTGTAACGTTAGCTTGTTTCTTCATGTAAGGTTAGTTTGTTTCTTCCTGTAAGGTTAGTTTGTTTCTTCCTGTAACGTTAGCTTGTTTCTTCATGTAATGTTAGTTTGTTTCTTCCTGTAACATTAGTTTATTTCTTCATGTAATGTTTGCTTGTTTCTTCCTGTAACGTTAGTTTGTTTCTTCATGTAACCTTAGCTTGTTTCTTCCTGTAACATTAGCTTGTTTCTTCATGTACTATTAGCTTGTTTCTTCCTGTAACGTTAGTTTGTTTCTTCCTGTAACGTTAGCTTGTTTCTTCCTGTAACGTTAGTTTGTTTCTTCCTGTAAGGTTAGTTTGTTTCTTCCTGTAACGTTAGTTTGTTTCTTCATGTAATGTTAGCTTGTTTCTTTCTGTAAGGTTAGATTGTTTCTTCATGTAAGGTTAGCTTGTTTCTTCATGTAATGTTAGCTTGTTTCTTCATGTAAGGTTAGCTTGTTTCTTCATGTAAGGTTAGCTTGTTTCTTCATGTAAGGTTAGCTTGTTTCTTCATGTAAGGTTAGTTTGTTTCTCATGTAAGGTTAGTTTGTTTCTTCATGTAAGG
>NW_013958842.1:0-328 GCF_001266775.1 Austrofundulus limnaeus
CGTGTAACACATCGTGCGACGCGTCGTACGAAGACTGTACAAAAATTTCTAATTGTCATACTCTGCTGCTTAACGCGTAGTATTCAACACTGCTAAATCAAAACAAATGGTATTTGACAAGGGTACTTGTGCCACCACCGTTTTTTTTGACGGTCTGATTTTTTTGTGTAAAATGATTGTCGGATTTTTGTTTGTAGAATGATGGTCGGATTTTTTTGTAGAATGATGGTCGGATTTTTGTTTGTAGAATGATGGTTGGATTTTTTTGTAAAATGATGGTCGGATTTTTTGTAAAATGATGGTCGGATTTTTTTGTAGAATGATGGTC
>NW_013958842.1:2650-3003 GCF_001266775.1 Austrofundulus limnaeus
TATTTAACACTACAATATCAAAACAAATGGTATTTGACAAGGGTACTTGTGCCACCACCGTTTTTTTTTGACGGTCTGATTTTTTGTGTAAAATGATTGTCGGATTTTTTGTAGAATGATGGTCGGATTTTTGTTTGTAGAATGATGGTCGAATTTTTTTGTAAAATGATGGTCGGATTTTTGAGTAGAATGATGGTCGGATTTGTTTTGAAGATATGAGACCGTCTTCGAAAAATTTTATCGAAACACACGCTCAACCGAATGATAATCTGTTGTATTGTACACGTCTAACACATCGTGCGACGCGTCGTACGAAGACTGTACAAAAATATCTAATTGTCATACTCTGCTGC
>NW_013958842.1:4003-4361 GCF_001266775.1 Austrofundulus limnaeus
GTAAAATGATGGTCGGATTTTTTTGTAAAATGATGGTCGGATTTTTGTTTGTAGAATGATGGTCGGTTTTTTTTGTAAAATGATGGTCGCATTTTTGTTTGTAAAATGATGGTCGGATTTTTTCGTAAAATGATGGTCGGATTTTTTTGTAAAATAATGGTCGGATTTTTGTTTGTAGAATGATGGTCGGATTTTTTTGTAGAATGATGGTCGGATTTTTTTGTAAAATGATGGTCAGATTTTTTTGTAGAATGATGGTCGGATTTTTTTGTAAAATGATGGTCGGATTTTTGTTTGTAGAATGATGGTCGGATTTTTTTGTAGAATGATGGTCGGATTTGTTTTGAAGATATGAGAC
>NW_013958843.1:0-277 GCF_001266775.1 Austrofundulus limnaeus
CTGCAGGATGCAGCGCTCAGGTGACTGTGGATCAACGTTCAGTACAGACATTTACTGCAGGAACCACTGTTCCTCTGACATGTGCTACAAATCCTGATGTTAGCAGATGGAGTGATGGTAATGAAGGTATGTTCTGGTATCAGCAGAAACCAGGACAGCCTCCAAAGCTCCTTATAAAATATGTTAAAAATCTTGAATCAAGAACTCAAGCTCGGTTTAATGGCAGTGGAAGCGGCTCTGATTTCTCTTTGACCATCAGTGGAGTTCAGGCTGAAGA
>NW_013958843.1:1277-2038 GCF_001266775.1 Austrofundulus limnaeus
TTCATTCATTCATTCATTCATTCATTCATACATACATACAAATAAACAAATAAATTTCCTTTTGATTTGTTGTAGAATAGCATAACTCTGTTCTATCAAATGTAAGCCTTTAGGTTAAGCTAACAGCTTCTATTTTTCTAAAACATCACTCTATTTTTGCATTAAATGCAGCAAAAGACACTAAGTAAATCTTAGTGTTCACAACTTTGTGGTTGTTTCAGGAACTACCGGTAAAGCTACGTTAGCTTGCTACGTCATGTTTTTTGTCTCTCCTCTTTCTTCAGTAAGGAGAAGAAGTCGCTTGGAAGACAGATTAAACATTTCATTAAAGAAGAACCCGTCCAGAGGATCTACTTAACCTTTATTTTTATTTATTTTTTCTTCTTGGATTACTGAGCTGCATTAAGACACATGCTAATATCTTGCTACCTTAAGCTAACTCTACGTTAGCTTGCTACATGCTAATATCTTGCTACCTTAAGCTAACTCTACGTTAGCTTACTACATGCTAATATCTTGCTAGCTGAAGCTAACTTTCATGTGGCATTTTCAAAGATAATATTGCTAAAATCACGTTCGTGAACTCATACAAATTTAGCTCTCAGAATGTGTTTGATGCGTGTATTTGTATGTTGTTAGCATTATGTATTTGTATTTTGTATGTATTTAGGTAAATATGACAGTTTTGTCTCACCTAGCTGGCGGCAGCAAGTCAGCAAGAAGTAGCAGCACAACTCTGAGTAGGTTGTCTTCTGTAAAGC
>NW_013958844.1:0-852 GCF_001266775.1 Austrofundulus limnaeus
ATTTAAGACTGGTTGTCCTTATTCAGATGAAGTAGATTTTTATATTTTTTTAAATTTCAAACAAAATAAATACTTAATACTTAATATATATTTAATTGTTAAAAAACAATGTTTGTTTTTCATATTTATGATGTTCTGTTATTCCTGAATAGCTCGAGGATTTGAAAAAGGAAAAAACTGGGTACTCACACTAGGATAAAACTGGAGGGGGCAACATTTTTTTAGGAGGGGCATATGCACCCCAACTCCCCGGTGGTGCCCCTGGTGCTGTTTGGTTTGGAGCCAGAGACGTGGACAAAAAATACAGGAGACAAAAAACAGGAAGAGTTGGAGCCGAAAGTGTTAAGGTTCTCCTTGGGAGACACAAGGATGGAGAAGATTAGGACAGAGCCCACCAGAGGGACAGACAGATAGAAGAACTGGGAGAGAGGGACGAGACCGAGATGGTTTGGACATGTCCAGAAGAGGGACAGTAGTATATTGGTTAGGACATGTCCAGATGAGGGACAGTAGTATATTGGTTAGGACATGTCCAGATGAGGGACAGTAGTATATTGGTTAGGACATGTCCAGATGAGGGACAGTAGTATATTTGTTTGGACAAGTCCAGATGAGGGACAGTAGTATATTTGTTTGGACATGTCCAGAAGAGGGACAGTAGTATATTTGTTAGGACATGTCCAGATGGGGGACAGTAGTATATTGGTTAGGACATGTCCAGATGAGGGACAGTAGAATATTGGTTTGGACATGTCCAGAGGAGGGACAGTAGTATATTGGTTAGGACATGTCCAGATGAGGGACAGTAGTATATTGGTTTGGACATGTCCAGAAGAGGGACAGTAGTATATT
>NW_013958845.1:0-431 GCF_001266775.1 Austrofundulus limnaeus
ATACATGAGATCATACTATACATGAGATCATATTATACATGAGAACATATTATACATGAGATCATACTATACATGAGATCATATTATACATGAGAACGTGTTATACATGAGATCATATTATACATGAAGTCGTATTATACATGAGGTTGTATTATACATGAGATCGTGTTATACATGAGATCGTATTATACATGAGATCTTATTATACATGAGATCATATTATACATGAGATCATACTATACATGAGGTTGTATTATACATGAGATCGTGTTATACATGAGATTGTGTTATACATGAGATCTTATTATACATGATATCATATTATACATGAGATCATACTATACATGAGATCATATTATACATGAGAACGTGTTATACATGAGATCATATTATACATGAGATCATATTATACATGAGAACGTGTTATACAT
>NW_013958845.1:1431-2038 GCF_001266775.1 Austrofundulus limnaeus
AGACCCTCAGATGAAAGCTGAATGTCTGGACTTTATGTCCATGAACATTATACAACTATAACTTGAATATGTTTCAGTAAACTGGTAAAATGACTAAATTTGTGTCAATGCCTTCCTCCGAGTCTTCAGACTCTGCCTCCTCAAAGATGGACATGGAGGGTGGATTCAGGAGATCCTCAAAGTGTTCCTTCCACTGTCCAACAATATCATCAGTCCTGGTCAGCAGCTCCCCATCCAAGCCAAGTACAGCCTGGGACAGGGAACGCTTTCCTTCTCTGAGTCGTCAAACGGTTTACCAGAACCTCCTTGAGGCCAATCCAAAGTCCTTCTCCGTGGTCTCCCCGAATAGTGTTTGCATCCGCAACCACAGAAGCTGCAACCCTCCCTGCCACCCTGTACCTGTCAGCTGCTTCAGGAGTACTCCAGGAAAGCCAAGTCTGGAAGACCTCCTTCTTCAGCCTGACGGCCTCCGTCACCGCTGGAGCCCACCAGAGGGTCCATTACTGACCTTAAAGGGTCAACATCATGTGAAATCAACATGTTTGAGTTTTATATCATGTTATAATGTTATCCTCTCATAAAAAAAAACATGTCCAAAGCCTTGCTC
>NW_013958846.1:0-575 GCF_001266775.1 Austrofundulus limnaeus
CATGTCTTCATACATCTGTGAGACAGCTGAAACATGTCTTCATACATCTGTGAGACAGCTGAAACCATGTCTTCATAAGTCTGTGAGACAGCTGAAACCATGTCTTCATAAGTCTGTGAGACAGCTGAAACCATGTCTTCATACATCTGTGAGACAGCTGAAACACATCTTCATGTGTCTTTGAGACAGCTGGAACCTGTCTTCATACGTCTGTGAGACAACTGAAACCATGTCTTCATACATCTTTGAGACAGCTGAAACACATCTTCATTCGTCTGTGAGGCAGCTGAAACCATGTCTTCATACGTCTGAGACAGCTGAACCCATGTCTTCATGAATCTGTGAGACAGCTGAAACATGCGTTCATAAGTCTGTGAGACAGCCGAAACCATGTTTTCGTACGTCAGAGACAGCTTAAACCATGTCTTCATGAATGTGTGAGACAACTGAACCCATGTCTTCATACATCTGTGAGACAGCTGAAACCATGTCTTCCTACGTCTGAGACAGCTGAAACCCATGTCTTCATGAATCTGTGAGACAGCTGAAACCCATGTCTTCATGAATCTGTGAGA
>NW_013958846.1:1575-2038 GCF_001266775.1 Austrofundulus limnaeus
GTCTGAGACAGCTGAAACCCATGTCTTCATGAATCTGTGAGACATCTGAAACATGCCTTCATAAGTCTGTGAGACAGCCGAAACCATGTCTTCGTACGTCAGAGACAGCTGAAACCATGTCTTCATGAATCTGTGAGACAACTGAAACCATGTCTTCATATGTCTGTGAGACAGCTGAAACCATGTCTTCATGAATCTGTGAGACAACTGAAACCATGTCTTCATACGTCTGTGAGACAACTGAAACCATGTCTTCATACGTCTGTGAGACAACTGAAACAATGTCTTTATACGTCTGTGAGACAACTGAAACCATGTCTTCATACGTCTGTGAGACAGCTGAAACCATGTCTTCATACATCTCTGAGACAGCTGAAACCCATGTCTTCATACATCTCTGAGACAGCTGAAAACCATGTCTTCATACGTCTGTGAGACGGCTGAAACATGTCTTCATACGTCT
>NW_013958847.1:0-1038 GCF_001266775.1 Austrofundulus limnaeus
TCAATGCATACGTCATAACGTAACTCACCGCAGCAGTTCTGTGTGGCAGGTCGTTGTAACATATAATCAAACAAACCATAATTCTTTCTGTCATCGGTATTTCTCCCAGCCAAAATAATATTCTTGCTTGTCAGAATTTAAACTAAAGATATACAATAACATTTGCACTAATTTTAAAAAAGTTTCAAGGTCTTTTATAACTGTGTAAGACAAAAAAACAGCAATTTATTTATCTTTTTATCAACATCCTTAAATAAGAGGTCATATTCTTTTTTTTAAATTATTAGGGAGAACTCACATTTCTCATGTGTGCTTTGTGGTTGTCGCTGTCATCAAATTAATTTCCACTCTTAAAACGATTCTCCCCATTAAGTTCTTGATAAATATTCAAATTACATTTTTGTAATTGCATTACTGTTGGTCATTATTTAAGTTTCTGATGTGTGAAACTGCTGTCAGTCCTCTTGAATGCTGGATCTTAAAAATAATAGAAATATGAAAAGATTTTTCTCTTTAGAATGTTAAACAGAAACCTACGATTAGTAACATTGGGATTGTATTTATTCAAAAGTTTTTCCTTGAAAAGTTTTATTCATTGTTCCGACTAGGGTGGCTATGAAATTGTAAATGATTATTTATTTACTTATTTATTTATTTATTTATTTATTTATTTACTGGAAATGGGAAGCTATTAAAAGTTTTTTTCTTCTTTCTGCTGCCTTTCATTTTATTTGTGATTTGTATTGTTTTATTGTGTATTGACTTTATGTTGTTTCCTTTTTTAATAAATAAACATTATAAATAAAAGATTTGACTTTTCGAATTGTGTATTTTATGATAAATCAGCTTGCCTAAAGAGGTGTGGTGACTATGACTTCCTGTTAACAGAGTTCAGTTTCAAATGTACCAGGAGAGGAGGACTGGTCAGACCACAACCGGGACAAAATGACAAGTACGTTTAAATAAAAGGAATAATGACATTTACTTAAAATTAACTGTAGAACAGTATTAACTTTACAAGTAAGCAATGTTTATTAG
>NW_013958848.1:0-663 GCF_001266775.1 Austrofundulus limnaeus
CTACAGCATGGACATTCTACAGCATGGACATACTACAGCAGGCACGTACTACAGCAGGGACGTACTACAGCAGGGACATACTACAGCAGGGACATACTACAGCAGGGACATTCTACCGCAGGGACGTACTACAGCAGGGACGTACTACAGCAGGGACGTACTACAGCATGGACATTCTACAGCATGGACATACTACAGCAGGGACGTACTACAGCAGGGACGTACTACAGCAGGGACATACTACAGCAGGGACATACTACAGCAGGGGCATACTACAGCAGGGACGTACTACAGCATGGACGTACTACAGCATGGACGTACTACAGCATGGACATACTACAGCAGGGACATACTACAGCATGGACATACTACAGCAGGGACATACTACAGCATGGACATACTACAGCAGGGACATACTACAGCATGGACATACTAAAGCAGGGACATACTACAGGATGGACATTCTACAGCAGGGACATACTACAGCATGGACATACAACAGCAGGGACATTCTACAGCAGGGACATACTACAGCAGGGACATTCTACAGCAGGGGCATACTACAGCAGGGGCATACTACAGCAGGGACGTACTACAGCAGGGACATACTACAGCAGGGACATACTACAGCAGGGACATACTACAGCAGGGACATACTACAGC
>NW_013958848.1:1663-2037 GCF_001266775.1 Austrofundulus limnaeus
ACTACAGCAGGGACATACTACAGCATGGACATACTACAGCAGGGACATACTACAGCATGGACATACTACAGCAGGGACATTCTACAGCAGCGACATTCTACAGCAGGGACATTCTACAGCATGGACATACTACAGCATGGACATTCTACAGCAGGGACATTCTACAGCAGGGACATACTACAGCATGGACATTCTACAGCAGGGACATTCTACAGCAGGGACATACTACAGCATGGACATACTACAGCAGGGACATTCTACAGCAGGGACATACTACAGCAGGGACATTCTACAGCAGGGACATTCTTCAGCAGGGACATACTACAGCAGGGACATTCTTACAGCAGGGACATTCTTCAGCAGGGACATACTAC
>NW_013958849.1:0-607 GCF_001266775.1 Austrofundulus limnaeus
TCACCTGCTTCAGGTTGTTTCACCTGCTTCAGGATGTTTTACATGCTTCAGGATGTTTCACCAGCTAAAGGATGTTTCACCTGCTTCAGGTTGTTTCACCTGCTTCAAGATGTTTCACCTGCTTCAGGATGTTTCACCTGCCTCAGGATGTTTCAACTGCTTCTTGTTGTTTCATCTTCTTTGTGATGTTTCACCTGCTTCAGGTTGTTTCACCTGCTTCAGGATGTTTTACATGCTTCAGGATGTTTCACCAGCTAAAGGATGTTTCACCTGTGTCAGATTGTTTTACCTACTCCAAGATGTTTCACCTGCTTCAGGATGTTTCACCTGCCTCAGGATGTTTCAACTGCTTCTTGTTGATTCATCTTCTTAGTGATGTTTCACCTGCTTCAGGTTGTTTCACCTGCTTCAGGTTGTTTTACCATCTTCATGATGTTTTACATGCTTCAGGATGTTTCACCAGCTAAAGGATGTTTCAACTGTGTCAGGTTGTTTTACCTACTTCAAGATGTTTCACCTGCTTCAGGTTTTTTCATCTGCTTCATGATGTTTCACCTGCTTCAGGTTGTTTCACCTGCTTCAGGTTGTTTTACCTACTTCATGATTT
>NW_013958849.1:1607-2037 GCF_001266775.1 Austrofundulus limnaeus
GGATTTTTCACCTGCTTAAGTATATTTCACGTGCTGCATTTTGTTTCACCTGCTTCAGGATGTTTCACCTGATTCAGGTTGTTTCACATTCTTTGTGATGTTTCACCTGCTTCAGGTTTTTTCACCATCTTCAAGTTGTTTCACCTATTTCAGGTTGTTTCACCTGCCTCCGGATATTTCACCTGCTTCAGGTTATTCCACCTGCTTCAGGATTTTTCATCTGCTTCAGGTTGTTTTACCTACTTCATGATTTTTCACCTTCTTCAGGTTGTTTCACATGCTTTGTGATGTTTCACCTGCTTCAGGTTGTTTCACCGGCTTCTTGATGTTTCACCTGCTTCAGGTTGTTTCACCTGCTTCAGGATGTTTCACCTGCTTCAGGATGTTTCACCTGCTTTGTGATGTTTCACCTGCTTCAGGTTGTTTCACC
>NW_013958850.1:0-247 GCF_001266775.1 Austrofundulus limnaeus
TCTCAACATGTCCTGACCTGTCTCAACATGTCCTGTCCTGTCTCAACATGTCCTGACCTGTCTCAACATGTCCTGTCCTGTCTCAACATGTCCTGTCCTGACATGTCCTGTCCTGTCTCAACATGTCCTGACCTGTCTCAACATGTCATGTCCTGTCTCAACATGTCATGTCTCGACATGTCCTGTCTCAACATGTCCTGTCTCAACATGTCCTGTCTCAACATGTCCTGTCTCAACATGTCCTGTC
>NW_013958850.1:1247-2037 GCF_001266775.1 Austrofundulus limnaeus
TGTCATGTCATGTCTCAACATGTCATGTCTCAACATGTTATGTCCTGTCATGTCTCAACATGTCCTGTCCTGTCATGTCCTGTCATGTCTCAACATGTCATGTCTCAACATGTTATGTCCTGTCATGTCTCAACATGTCATGTCCTGTCATGTCTCAACATGTCCTGTCATGTCTCAACATGTCCTGTCACATGTCATGTCATGTCATGTCTCAACATGTCATGTCCTGTCATGTCCTGTCTCAACATGTCCTGTCCTGTCATGTCATGTCTCAACATGTCATGTCTCAACATGTTATGTCCTGTCATGTCTCAACATGTCCTGTCCTGTCATGTCATGTCTCAACATGTCCTGTCATGTCCTGTCATGTCTCAACATGTCCTGTCACATGTCATGTCATGTCATGTCTCAACATGTCATGTCCTGTCATGTCCTGTCTCAACATGTCAAGTCATGTCATGTCATGTCTCAACATGTCATGTCTCAACATGTCATGTCCTGTCATGTCCTGTCTCAACATGTCAAGTCATGTCATGTCTCAACATGTCATGTCTCAACATGTCATGTCCTGTCATGTCCTGTCTCAACATGTCCTGTCCTGTCATGTCATGTCTCAACATGTCATGTCTCAACATGTTATGTCCTGTCATGTCTCAACATGTCCTGTCCTGTCATGTCATGTCTCAACATGTCCTGTCATGTCCTGTCATGTCTCAACATGTCATGTCATGTCATGTCTCAACATGTCCTGTCTCAACATGTCATGTCATGTCCTGTCATGTCTCAACAT
>NW_013958851.1:0-490 GCF_001266775.1 Austrofundulus limnaeus
ACTCACGACCCCTGGTTTACAAGACCAGTGCTCTAACCACTGAGCTATAAGGCCTCATCTGTAGGTACTGGTAAACCAGCTATTATTTAAACATCACCTCGCCGCAGTGACACACCTGTTCCTGTTCTGATGTGGACGCACCAACCTAACCTGTTGCCACTGAACCAGACTTCAACTGGACTCTGCTCATGTTTAAATATAATCCAGAACAGAACGTCAACATCGGACAAAACGAGTCAAAGAAACATGAATTAAAATAATCAATCTTATTGGGTGTGATTGACATAAAGGTGGTTTAAACCAGTTTTTCTCTCAGGTCGATGCTGTTGGACCCAGTCTGGTTCTGTTAAAGGGATCCACGATTAGTTGTAACATTACAATTTATTTGATAAACATATACTTTAACTGTAAAATAAAGACACTAAAAATGCTGTAGGATGTTCAGTTTTTATCATTTTGAAACTAAAAGTTAAAAAATATATTTTAACAC
>NW_013958851.1:1131-2170 GCF_001266775.1 Austrofundulus limnaeus
TGTGTTTGTTAGGTTATCAGTGTGAGTTTAAGAAGCGGACAGGAAAGAAACCAGACGGTTGTGCAGTGATCTTCAAGGCTTCCCGCTTCTCCCTCCTCGCCTCCTCCCCTGTCGAGTTCTTCAGGCCCGGTGATGTCCTCCTGGACCGGGACAACGTGGGGCTGGTTGTGCTGCTGCAGCCCAACCACCTCGTCGGCCAATCGGATTCCTCCTCGCTCGTCTGCGTCGCCAACACTCACCTCCTCTACAACCCTCGCCGCGGTGACGTCAAACTGGCCCAGCTGGCGATCCTATTGGCTGAAGTCGGCCGGTTGTCCCGCCTCCCCAACGGCGCGACCTGCCCGGTGGTTTTCTGCGGGGATTTGAACTCTGTGCCTGGGAGTCCCTTGTCCACGTTCCTGACCACAGGCTGCCTGGACTACAGAGGGATGCAGATCAGCACGGTGGGACCTGAAGACTCTGCGTCTCCTCCAGCGGTGAAACGGTTCAATTTAAAAGCTGCTTTTTAAATTTTTTAGGTGTCGGGTCAGGAAACAAGTTCCAGGAGTAAACGTCTCCTCAAGTCTCCAATCTGGTCTCCCAGTTTAGGAATCAGTTCTGAGTGCCAGTATGAGAGCAAAGGCTCTGATGAGTCATCCCCCATCAGCCCCACAGGTAAAGCTCACCTGTAGACCCTGTGAGCACCTCACAGGATTTATTCAGATTAGCTTCATTAACCAGCACCTTCCTGTCTGTCTGTTTGCTGAAGGAGGAATCTCTAATCTGACTGTAGAAGACCTCACAAAAAAATCTACAGCTGTTAACAGGTCAGATGTTTACTTTTTACATCATTCTCAGTTGAACTTAAAGGATCACAGTTTGGCGGATTTTTAAAGTCTTGAAAGAAACAAGTTAAACTGAGTCCTGCCTCAGAAAGGTCGTATGTTCCCGGGGCATTCTCTGTGGCCAAAATTAAGACAATTTCTCAACCAGTAGTTGCTACATCCTTGTAGCAGGAGGCTACATCTGTTCCTAAACCAGTTATTGATCTGATTAATGA
>NW_013958851.1:3170-3717 GCF_001266775.1 Austrofundulus limnaeus
TCCTTAGACAGGATTTCCTGTTCAACATGACTTCAAAGCATGAATATTAAACATCAAACATATTACTGTGTAGCACACAGATTTAGTTAATAACTTAAAGCAGAACTCACTGTTGTTAGAAAGTGATCAGTTCATCTCAGCTGTCAGAATTTTACCTTCTTTGTTTGTTTGTTTGTGCAGCTGGAAGATTGAGCACAGCCTGAATCTGCAGTCGTCTTATCGACACCACCTGATGCCCGATGGCCGCCCTGAGATCACCACGTGTCACTCACGCACTGCCCTGACAGTGGATTACATCCTCTACAGCTCTGGTACTTACACATACACACAACATAAACGTTTGTAAGCCATACAATATTTTGTTCACATTTTTATTCAGTTTTTTTCCTGAGCAGGCCTTTAACAGTTTGTCTCTTTATTTTTCTCTGCTTTTTTGAAAGATTTCCCCACACAGTCTTCATTTCCTGGTGGGCGGAGCCTCCAGTTGCTGGGCAGGCTGTCATTGGTTGGTCAGTCAGAGTTAGAGGAAGTGAACAACCTGCCCAAT
>NW_013958852.1:0-1037 GCF_001266775.1 Austrofundulus limnaeus
GTTACGGTCTGTGTCTGTAATATGTGTTATTTTGGTTCTGGAGATATTTGAAACCCAAGGAAAGTTGTAGATTCTGTGTGAAACTCACATTTTTCTGCCTTCACAAACAGTTTATTCTGGAGAAGGCAAAGTAGTATGGCTCAAACATGCTGTTGGTGAGATTTTAAATCTTTTCTAGAATTTGGTGTGGTAGTAGCTGAGACTCATTCACAACACATGCTTAGAGCGATAAGCTCACCGGAGACCATCATATTGTCCGCAAGGACCAAAAATGTGAGGGCAGGGATAAAATAGGGTTCAGATTTTACCACTGCATGTATGTTGCAAAGAATTAGGGTATTTAGAATAGGGTACTTGGTTCTTAGAGCGTGCCAGGTAGTTTTGAGATTGTACTTTGGTCATTGTTTCAAATGGGAACAGTAGGAAGTATCCAAAACAGAACTCTTACCTCTGCCCTACATACTTTTGAAGATTTGACAACAATGTTTGTTAGATGATTAGAAACATTTTCAAAATTCTACCAACCTAGCTGCNAATCTTGAAATGTTTAAAAGGGCTATCATCAGATTATTTTTATTTACCTGAAATATTTTTAAGTCTCACTAGAAGATAACAAACAGTAGAAATTGATGCGGTGCCTTCTTCTTTGGTACTTGGTCACTGGTTGACATCTTGTTTTTTTAATGTGTCTTTTAAGAACTGCTAACTTCTTGTCAAACATCTCGTCCACATACATGTGAAGCCAAAGTGAAATCGTATCTTACGTTTGGCTCCAGTTGTTTATCTTTGAAATTCTTCAATTTGCTCGAATTAAATTACATTTTACTGGAATTAAAAGAAAACTCTGACCACAAGAGTACTAAAGTTACGGAGCCCGCGAGGAGACATGGGGGATTTTTTTCCCTTTTGCGTTCCCACGCAATACCTTTGTGTTCTCTCGCAATGTTTTTGCGTTCCCTCCCAATGCTTTTGCGTTACCTCGCAATACTTTTGCGTTCCCTCCCAATGCTTTTGCGTTACCTCGCAATACTTTTGCG
>NW_013958853.1:0-480 GCF_001266775.1 Austrofundulus limnaeus
ACACACACACACACACACACACACACACACACACACACACACACACACACACACACTGCTTTTTTTGTGCTCATAATGTGCCAGTGATAAACATAAAGGGATTTGTGACATTTCCTCAGAGAGACATAATTCCTTCTTTACCTATTTTGCCAGCAGAGCACTTTCCAATCACTGGGTGTTACCACTCCAGAAACACACTGCAGCCATTCAATGCATTACTCAGCTCAATATTGTTAATAGTCCTGCTTAGGTACAGTGGTACTTTTTAATTAAACTTGTTTACATTCATCTTGCACTGATCTTGCAAACAGAACAGCTACTTACTATTAGAACAGTGGACAACAGGGTGTCGTCTAAAACCAAATGCAACATGTCAACCTCCATGTTCCTTACAAGCCTACATCATGCATACTCCCACCCTCGCCTCTGACACACACACACACACACACACACACACACACACACACACACACACACACA
>NW_013958853.1:1480-2036 GCF_001266775.1 Austrofundulus limnaeus
CACACACACACACACACACACACACACACACACACACATGCTTTTCAATATCCATCTAACTTAAAAGGAACAACATGAGGTTGCCTCACACATCACACACAAATACAAATAGCTACTATATTGATCTGAAATGTTTCCCACATGGGTCTCCGGCTACAGATTGATGGGAGAGGAGGCTGAAAGTGACAACTGTGAGTGAGGGGTTTAAAAGAAAGCAGTGTTGCAGGGGAATCTCCTGTCACAGAGTGTATTATTGGTTTGAAGTCCCAAAGTTCATGTTTGCATGCAGACTAAGGAAACATTGCATGCGAGCACTCAACTTGACGTAAATTTCCCATCCTGTGTACTATGTTTTATGTGTAGCAAAACTTAGCTGATAACCATGTTAAGGTTTTCATTGGGACTGAAAGTGTCTCTGACTTTTTAGGTCTTCCTTTCTTCTTCCTTTCATCCTGTGATTCTGTAATTAGTTGATTGACCCCTGCTGTCAGGACCTAATTAGACATAGTAATTAAGGATTAGATGGGTCAGGAGGGAGATGTGTGTGTGTGTGTGT
>NW_013958854.1:0-801 GCF_001266775.1 Austrofundulus limnaeus
ATCCAGGCCTGTCCACTGATGTGAGACATGCGGGGGTCCGACGCTCCGCGGCCCCGCTAGGCCGCCAACAACACCCGCCGTCGGGGTCTGGAGGCGCGTAAATCGCGGTTTTTGCGCCTGGATCTCGGCTTGGTTTTCAGCCTATATCTCCGCGAGGGAGAATCATAGAGACTCCATTCTACTATTGGATTGTAGCTGAGATCCAGGCCTGTCCAATGATGTGAGACATGCGGGGGTCCAATGCTCCTCGGCCCGGCTAGTCCGCCAACAACACCCGCTGTCTGGGTCTGGATTTCTCTTATATTGCGGTTTTTGCGCATGGATCTCTGCTTGGTTTTCTGCCTATATCTCAGGGTGGGAAATAACAGAGACTCCCTTCTACTTTTAGAATGTAGCTGAGATCCAGGCCTGTCCACTGATGTGAGACATGCGTGGGTCCAACGCTCCCGGCCCGGATAGGCCGCCAACAACACCCGCTGTCGGGGTCTAGATGAGATTAAATCTTGGTTTTTGCGCATGGATCTCTGCTTGGTTTTCAGCTTATATCTCCCTGGGGAAAAATCATAGAGACCTTATTCTACTTTTAGATTGTAGCTGAGATCCAGGCCTGTCCACTGATGTGAGACATGCGGGGGTCCATCGCTCCTCGGCCCGGATAGGCCGCCAACAACACCCGCTGTCGGGGTCTAGATGAGATTAAATCTTGGTTTTTGCGCATGGATCTCTGCTTGGTTTTCAGCCTATATCTCCCTGGGGAAAAATCATAGAGACCTTATTCTACTTTTAGATTGTAGCTGAGAT
>NW_013958854.1:1801-2036 GCF_001266775.1 Austrofundulus limnaeus
CACATACTGGGCTCCACACTGCTGACATGAAATTAGATAAACACAGTTTCTTGTCCTACAGCTACCCCTGCTGGTCGTTTTGAAAATTACCTTATTAAATTTGTTTTGAACCCATTTCAGTTGTCTGAAGAATTCCTGCTGACCTTTAACCTTTGGTATGGTGAGTGGCTTTAACTTAGCATGTACTAAATGGTTAGGGTTAGGTTAGGGTTAGGGTTAGGGTTAGGGTTAGGGT
>NW_013958855.1:0-454 GCF_001266775.1 Austrofundulus limnaeus
GCACGCACGCACGCACGCACGCACGCACACACACACACACACACACATCTCCAGAGAATCATGATGAAGACTGCAACAACGTGCACAGTCCTCCCACAGCAAGCTGAGGACAAAGGGAGAAGGCTGAGGCATTTACCGATCAACGTTTCAGAATAAAAACCAGTAGGAGAAAGTAAATACTGAAAGAGCTTTGCTCCTTATTAAAATTTGCATAGTGGGCGCAAGAATCTTATTACAGGCCTTGACTGTAATATATACGTGAATCCTATACATGTAGATAAAGGTCATATATGCACTTGAGAAAAGTCATTTTGAGAGAAGAGGGAAAAGAAATGTAGGTAGTTTTGGTATGCTTGGAACGAGTGTACATTGAGAACTTGTGAACTGCTCCCATTGCACAGACAATGTGCCAGACAATTATATCCATGCACTCTGGCTCTGTCCACCTGTCCAG
>NW_013958855.1:1454-2036 GCF_001266775.1 Austrofundulus limnaeus
GAAGATTTTGTAAGTTCACCTTCTTGGGAAAAATTAGAAAAATGCAAAAAGACGGACCTACTCATTGTGGCCAATAATTATGATGTTGAAGTGTCTTACAGTGTTCGCAAAGCAGAACTAAAGGAAACGCTGTGCGAGAAACTGGTGGAGAAAGGTGTGTTGCAAATGGCTGCAATCCAGGACATCGAGGACGCAGGCGCAGCACAGGTCTGTACACCTGCTGCAGATGCAGAACTCAAACCTCTTGAAGGTATGTCATCTGAGGACCTGCGCCTCACCCTCCGCATCCGGGAGGTGGAGAACCGCAACAAGGAGTTGGAAGTGCAAGCCATGCATCTTCGTATCAGAGCTATTGAGCTTGAAAAAAGTTCTCCTGTAGCTCCACCAAAACCACCAAGCACAGACTCTGCCTCTGCTACTTTTGACATTAGTAAGCACATCACATTGGTCCCTCCATTTCGTGAGTCTGAGGTCGACTCTTATTTTAGCGCTTTTGAGCGCATAGCTGCCGCTTTGAGTTGACCAAAGGAGTTCTGGTCCCTTTTGCTTCAGTGTAAACTTGTGGGTAAGGCCCAAGAAGTG
>NW_013958856.1:0-1036 GCF_001266775.1 Austrofundulus limnaeus
GTGTGTGTGTGTGTGTGTGTGTGTGTGTGTGTATGTATATATATAAGACTATTTTAAAGTTTTGCAAAATGTAATCTCAATTTCAGTTTATTAAACTGATCAGTTTCATGACTATTTTATATTTGAGTCACACAACAACACTTTTCAAGTAATAGGAGCTTGTAAAAAGTAAAAATATTTGGCCAGGAGGATCACTTATGACTCTAAAGAAAGTGAAGCAGAGTAGGCACTTGACCCAGCTGCAGCAGTCTCGAGACGCTGCAACTTCAGCAAGCAGCGCGAGAAGAAATGACGTCAGACACGTCGGGACAATTCAGTTGGCCAAGATGGCGGAGGTGAGCGGTCCGAGGAACAGGAGTCTTTATAGCTTGAACTCTAAAAGCCACCTCGAAGAAAAAGGTAAACTGTTAACTTTTTATTAACTAGACTTGTCGCTTATGCGGTATGAAGACAGCGTTGAAGCGAGTAACATAAATGTGGCTCTAATAGTTTCTGTTTATCTACTTCATTATGTCTACTACTCGTTTTCCCTCCGCGTTTAACAGACATTGTTTTCAGTTCGCGGTGTTCTGCCAAATGTGGTTACCCCTGTCAGTGAGTGCTTTCTTCAACACTCAAACGGAGTGCGTTAGTGAGGTTTAAAGTGTTAACATCACCTACAATGTGTTTCTTTTTGTCAGTATCCACTTCTTGTTGTTAAAAAAAGTTTCGCAGAGGTAATTTGAACAGTGTAGGGCCCGGATAAACATTGACCCGCGTCGCGACACCTGTCGGTTCACTTTGACCAGACTGAGACTGAGGTTCAGTCACTTTCACCTGCTTCTTTGACAACTCGTCTGTGGTCATTAATCTGCCTGGTTTTCTTAACATAAAATCATTTACATTCTGTTAGGTGTTCCTGTAAGTTGTTAATCTTATCCATGTAATTAGTGAGGTATTTTTACCCTGGTTATTCTTAGTCTGTTTAGGTTCTGCAGGCTTATCCATCAAGAGGCAACTTTTTAACACCAACTTAAAACAGGAAGAATATATATAT
>NW_013958857.1:0-668 GCF_001266775.1 Austrofundulus limnaeus
TATATGAACAGGATTAAACACAAACATTTATTAAAAATATTATATGAATAAATGTACACAAGTTATATTTTCGGCATAACAATTCCACCTCAGAGTTGAGATAAAACAGTAAGTTTCAGATGTTATAACTTACTGGCACGCTGCTTAACTGAGTTTTAAGTAAATAAGAGAATAAAGATAAAGATTTAAGCCTTAAGAATAGGAGGAAAAGAAATTAGTGAATTTAGACTTGTTCTCAACAAGTCAAACCAGACCAGCACATCAGCATGTAAGACAGACACCTCCGAGCTAGACTTCATTTCGGCGTTTTTATCTCATCAAACATTTTGTTCTACCTTTTGATGTCTTCATGACAGAGCCGACAGGTAGGTAGGCAGAAGGGTTTGAGAGTGTCCGCACTTCGAAGTCCGCTGGATGGACAATGTCGTCATAACAGCTAAGGGGGCTGAGGAGACTCCTGTCTCACCCCTAACGAGCCTCAGCGGGCTCCAGGTGCTGGGTCTCAGTCCAGTGCTTCTCGGCAGTAGATTAGGTTAGTGACAACCATCCATCCAGGTCATCCACAGGCAGGTGCCCGCACGGGCACCACTCCTCAGAGAGAACAAGTCAGAACCATTCACTCCGACGAACAGACACGAACAACTACTTCTAGTGTCAACGGTCTAAAC
>NW_013958857.1:1668-2036 GCF_001266775.1 Austrofundulus limnaeus
AATCAGCTGATACCTTGTTTTTAAAATGTGGTTGGTTTATTGCAAAGTTATTGGCAGTTAAGTTCCCTGTACCCCTAACTTTGATGGTCAAAAGGAAAAAGGGGTGTGGTCACAAAGGGGTCCCTGGGGGGCAGTCAGACCCAACTTTTTTTCTGTTAACATGCATTTTCTGAAAGACTGGATCCTAGGGTACGTGAAAATACCAGAGAAGTTCAGTTGTGTGTGTGTGTGTGGGTGGGGGGTTGCACGTAAGCCACCCTAGCCCACGAATTATCTTTTTCTCCCCTATTTGTGTGTCACTCATCTTGGCTGCTTTTTCTGTTGGTGCACGAGGAGAGACCCACCAACAGGTTTTTGATGGTCTGGCT
>NW_013958858.1:0-507 GCF_001266775.1 Austrofundulus limnaeus
ATATATATATATACATTTATAATGTTGCATTTTTGGAGCTCTGCCTGGTGAAAAAAGTGTTATTAGTGGCCTGAAGGAGACATTACAGTTAAAGGTCAATTTGTTAAACTTTAAAATATCTGCCTCCATACATCACCTCTGTTTATGATACTTCATGTAAAAGATAAGAACAATTTTAACATCTTCAAGGATTAGAAGGAAACAAATTAGAGTTTATAGATTAATGTGAGGGCTCAGCCCATCTCCTCTGAAGTTGGGTTGTGTGGAGTGAATGTAAGTAGTCAGTATCTTACCTGCAGCAGATAGCAGCCCTAACCCATAAGAGTTGTGGTACTGCAGGCCTCAGGCATGGTGCATGTGTTTGTAGGATATTATTTGTTGCTGACAAAGGCTACTGGTGAGAGTACTGGAGAGCGTCTCCAGGATGTGAAAAATAGCAGGAAAAAAGAGTGTGGTTAGTTCTAAGAGCCTGCCAGCATCATCATTACCGTCACATTAAAGCAGGGG
>NW_013958858.1:1350-1636 GCF_001266775.1 Austrofundulus limnaeus
TGAATACACACTGAACACATGTTGAATACACACTGAACACATGCTGAATACACACTGAACACATGTTGAATACACACTGAACACATGCTGAATACACACTGAACACATGTTGAATACACTCTGAACACATGCTGAATACACACTGAACAAATGTTGAATACACTCTGAACACATGCTGAATACACACTGAACAAATGTTGAATACACACTGAACACATGCTGAATACACCCTGAACACATATTGGACACACACTGAACACATGCTGAATACACACTGAACACATGC
>NW_013958858.1:2636-2879 GCF_001266775.1 Austrofundulus limnaeus
TGAATACACACTGAACACATGCTGAATACACTCTGAACACATATTGGACACACACTGAACACATGCTGAATACACACTGAATACATGCTGAATACACCCTGAACACATGCTGAATACACCCTGAACACATGCTGAATACACACTGAACACATGCTGAATACACTCTGAACACATATTGGACACACACTGAACATATGCTGAATAAACACTGAACACATGCTGAATACACACTGAACACATGCT
>NW_013958859.1:0-563 GCF_001266775.1 Austrofundulus limnaeus
GTGTGACCTTTGCCGCCATTTCGCGTAGGAACGTCCTACGGACATGGCAGAGGTATCATTGCGTGATCCCTCGGATGACATATGTCAAGGTCAAAGGTCAAGGTCATCGTTAAATTTAAAAAAATTTGAGCTGTACGCCCCCATAGAATTTGCATTGCGAGTGCGTTTGGGGTCAGTGATTCGTGTAGGACCGTCTGATCTGGGCAAGCTTGGTGCCATTGTGTAGGTCTTTTTAATGCAAAAAGAATGAGCCCAAGCTTGCTTGGATAGCATCTTCGCAGGTGGCACAATTAACCCACAAAAATGAAGCTGTAGGCCCCCATTGACTTTGCATTGCGAATGTGTTTGGGGTCAGTGAGTGTAGGAACGTCACATCTGGGCAAGCTTGGTGCCGTTGTGTAGGTCTTTTTAATGCGAACAAAAATGGAGCTGTAGGCCCCCATTGACTTTGCATTGCGAATGTGTTTGGGGTCAGTGATTCGTGTAGGAACGTCTGATCTGGGCAAGCTTGGTGCCGTTGTGTAGGTCTTTTTAATGCGAAAAGAATGAGCCCAAGCTTGCTT
>NW_013958859.1:1563-2036 GCF_001266775.1 Austrofundulus limnaeus
GACATATGTCAAGGTCAAAGGACATATGTCAAGGTCAAAGGTCAAGGTCATCGTTAAATTTAAAAAAAATTAGAGCTGTACGCCCCTATAGAATTTGCATTGCGAGTGCGTTTGGGGTCAGTGATTCGTGTAGGAACGTCTGATCTGGGCAAGCTTGGTGCTGTTGTGTAGGTCTTTTTAATGCGAAAAGAATGAGCCCAAGCTTGCTTGGATAGCATCTTCGTAGGTGCCACAATTAACCCACAAAATGGAGCTGTAGGCCCCCATTGACTTTGCATTGCGAGTGCGTTTGGGGTCAGTGATTCGTGTAGGAACGTCTGATCTGGGCAAGCTTGGTGCTGTTGTGTAGGTCTTTTTAATGCGAACAAAAATGGAGCTGTAGGCCCCCATTGACTTTGCATTGCGAGTGCGTTTGGGGTCAGTGATTCGTGTAGGAACGTCTGATCTGGGCAAGCTTGGTGCTGTTGTGTAGG
>NW_013958860.1:0-628 GCF_001266775.1 Austrofundulus limnaeus
AGTCATTAAACTGATTAAAATCTGAACAAACAGGAAGAAGAATAAACATGAACCTTTATTTCTCCTGTCCTAAACATCTGACTACATTTCCCATGAGCACTAGCTGCAGCAGCTGCTGCTGTAGCACTGGTCTGCTGGTTTGATCAAAGGTTACATCACAGTTTACTTCACTGCAGTCACAAATATCATTTATTATCCTCAGTTTATCAGAGTGAAGTGTTTGAACTCAGGGTGGGAGGAGTCAGAGGACCACCTGAACAAACACCTGTAGGTTAACCTGACACCAGCTCATGATCCAGACCTCAGTTCTTCATGAACTCTTTGAGAACTTCTGGTCTAAAGTTCAGCAGGTGAACTGGTCCTCAGTTCTGAGCTGAGAGTCCAAACCAACATTTAAAGTTCCTCCAGAGGAGCAGAACCTCAGAACCAAACCCAGCTGGTCTGCAGGAGGTTCAGGCCACGGCAGGGAGGAAGTACTGCAGAGACACGTCTTCATGCAGCAGGACCAGGTGGACCACGTTCTGATGGACCAGGTCTGAGGAGACAGGAGGACCACATGGGGTCAGAACAGAACCGAACCCACTCAGACTGGAACACAGAAAGGTTCTATAAAGGTTTTTAGAGACAG
>NW_013958860.1:1628-2036 GCF_001266775.1 Austrofundulus limnaeus
ATACTGACCTGCAGACATGAGGAGGAGACATGAGGAAGAGGAGGAGACGTGAGGAAGAGGAGGAGACATGAGGAAGAGGAGGAGACCTGAGGAAGAGGAGGAGACATGAGTAAGAGGAGGAGACATGAGGAAGAGGAGGAGACATTAGGAAAAGGAGACATGAGGAAGAGGAGGAGACCTGAGGAAGAGGAGGAGACCTGAGGAAGAGGAGGAGACATGAGTAAGAGGAGGAGACATGAGGAAGAGGAGGAGACATTAGGAAAAGGAGACATGAGGAAGAGGAGGAGACCTGAGGAAGAGGAGGAGACCTGAGGAAGAGGAGGAGACATGAGGAAGAGGAGGAGACATTAGGAAAAGGAGACATGAGGAAGAGGAGGAGACATGAGGAAGAGGAGGAGACATGAGGAA
>NW_013958861.1:0-815 GCF_001266775.1 Austrofundulus limnaeus
GTCCAGAGTCCAGACATCCAGAGTCCAGAGTCCAGACATCCAGAGTCCAGAGTCCAGACATCCAGAGTCCAGACATCCAGAGTCCAGACATCCAGACATCCAGAGTCCAGAGTCCAGACACCCAGAGTCCAGACATCCAGAGTCCAGACATCCAGAGTCCAGAGTCCAGACATCCAGAGTCCAGACATCCAGAGTCCAGACACCAGAGTCCAGACATCCAGAGTCCAGAGTCCAGACACCAGATTCCAGACATCCAGAGTCCAGAGTCCAGACACCCAGAGTCCAAAGTCCAGACATCCAGAGTCCAGAGTCCAGACACCAGAGTCCAGACACCCAGAATCCAGAGTCCAGACATCCAGAGTCCAGACACCCAGAGTCCAGACACCCAGAGTCCAGACATCCAGAGTCCAGAGTCCAGACATCCAGAGTCCAGACATCCAGAGTCCAGAGTCCAGAGTCCAGACATCCAGAGTCCAGACACCAGAGTCCAGACATCCAGAGTCCAGAGTCCAGACATCCAGAATCCAGACATCCAGAGTCCAGAGTCCAGACACCAGAGTCCAGACACCAGAGTCCAGAGTCCAGACACCAGAGTCCAGACATCCAGAGTCCAGACACCAGAGTCCAGACACCAGAGTCCAGACATCCAGAGTCCAGAGTCCAGACATCCAGAATCCAGACATCCAGAGTCCAGAGTCCAGACACCAGAGTCCAGACACCAGAGTCCAGAGTCCAGACACCAGAGTCCAGACATCCAGAGTCCAGACACCAGAGTCCAGACACCAGAGTCCAGACATCCAGAGTCCAGAGCCCAG
>NW_013958861.1:1815-2035 GCF_001266775.1 Austrofundulus limnaeus
TCCAGACATCCAGAGTCCAGACATCCAGAGCCCAGACATCCAGAGTCCAGACATCCAGAGTCCAGACATCCAGAGCCCAGACATCCAGAGTCCAGACACCCAGAGCCCAGACATCCAGAGTCCAGAGTCCAGAACCCCAGAGTCCAGACACCCATAGCCCAGACATCCAGAGTCCAGACACCCATAGCCCAGACATCCAGAGTCCAGACACCCATAGCCC
>NW_013958862.1:0-808 GCF_001266775.1 Austrofundulus limnaeus
ACACACACACACACACACACACACACACACACAAACACACACCCCTTCGGCTGCCTAACAAACTGCTGAGTCATGCTAACGTTAACGTGTGTTTGAAGCTTTGTTTTTATGCCGCTCCTCTTCCTGGAATGGTGGAACCACGTTGGACAGGTCGGTCCGGTCCGGTCCAGGTGCATGCTGTGTGTGTGTTAGCTTTCTACACTGTTCTCACTCACATGGTCTCCTAACAACCGTCATCAGGGAAACGCCCTTTAAACAAAAAGATCACTTTAACCAGACAAACATTTCACAATAAAATACAGTTTATACATACAGATTTTCAGAATAAAGCTCTGCTTGTTGTCCAACAGGAGACAGGAAGTCATTTTCTGTCAGTTATTAATAATTAATGATGAAATGTTCTGTTGGACCTTTCACCACCCGAAACAGGATCAGAACCTCATTATCAGAACCTCATTACCAGTACCTCATTATCAGAACCTCATTACCAGTACCTCATTATCAGAACCTCATTACCAGAACCTTGTGATCAGAACCTCATTATCAGAACCTCGTTATCAGAACCTCATTATCAGAACCTCATTACCAGAACCTAGCTACCAGAACCTCATTATCAGAACCTCATTATCAGAACCTCCTTACCAGAACCTTGTGATCAGAACCTCATTGTCAGAACCTTGTTACCAGAACCTCATTATCAGAATCTCATTACCAGAACCTCATTATCAGAACCTCATTACCAGAACCTTGTGATCAGAACCTCATTATCAGAACCTCCTTACCAGAACCTTGTGATCAGAACCTCATT
>NW_013958862.1:1808-2035 GCF_001266775.1 Austrofundulus limnaeus
CAGAACCTCATTATCAGAACCTCATTACCAGAACCTTGTGATCAGAACCTCATTGTCAGAACCTTGTTACCAGAACCTCATTATCATAACCTCATTACCTGAACCTCATTATCAGAACCTCATTATCAGAACCTCATTATCAGAACCTCATTACCAGAACCTCATTATTAAACCTTGTTATCAGAACCTCATTACCAGAACCTCATTACCAGAAGGTCCTGCAGGTC
>NW_013958863.1:0-469 GCF_001266775.1 Austrofundulus limnaeus
ACTTATTGAAAACTCAAGACAGCCATAACATTATGTTTTTTTACAAGTGTATGTAAACTTTTGACCACAACTGTACAATTAATTCTGACAGTTATCTTATCCCATACTGGATGTAATAAATGATTTTGATTTTAGTGCTTGAATGGATGGCTGTGACCTCATTACTGTCCATTTCTGCTTTTATTTTTCTGTACTCTACCTTTTAGACATGTTCTTACTCTTTCTAACCCCTCCAAGCATTTTAAATAGTTCAACAAATCTTCTTTTACACTCTTTACACTCTCTAGACTATATTCATTCTGGGGAGGGGAATGCGTCTAACTTTGCAGAGCTGTGCAGATTACGCTGTGTGAACTGGCTAATGTTGCCCTGCCGCAGGGCTCTATTTGATGTAAACATGTTGGAGGCTTGACTCTCATTTGTGGTAATCAGGCTTAGCAGAAAAAAAAAAACAGTTAAAGAGGTGAGG
>NW_013958863.1:2722-2990 GCF_001266775.1 Austrofundulus limnaeus
CCTGAGGAGTGAAGTCCATCTTTGGACACCTGCGTGGATGGACTAACATGCCGAAAAGCACCTGACTGGTTCCAGCCTGGAGCGAGCCCGTTGAGGCTAGTGGTGGAGGGGAGAGGCATCTCCCTCCTGTGCTGTCACGGAGACATTGTCCACCTGGCGGACCAGAATGCCGACTCTCTCAAGAACAAACCCTACCTGCAGTCTCTGTTTGAAGACTTCAAAAGGTAGAAAAGAGTTTTAATGAGATCTACGTCGAAGAGGTCTAGCC
>NW_013958863.1:3990-4288 GCF_001266775.1 Austrofundulus limnaeus
GACACTTGTTTTTTTGAGTGGCAGACTGTGAGGAAGTGAAAATTCAACACAATCTGCTGGCTTCATTAGACTGATAACTTTTACTAACTGGCTTTTATAAAGTGTGTGAATGAATGTGAGCTCTGCTTTTGTTAGCATTTGGTCCTGTATAAATAAACTGTATAAATAAATTGAACTGAATTACAAATGCAACCAAATATAATCACAGTTTCAACTTTTTACTGCTGCTGATTCACATGAACCTGGTTGAAACAATTTCATTGTTTCTGTACTGAAGTTGATGTGATCACTTCAGGGC
>NW_013958864.1:0-464 GCF_001266775.1 Austrofundulus limnaeus
ATAAATCAAATCAAATATCCGTTTCTAAACGCCTCGAAATTGGGTGTGAAGCAGAAGCTCAGTGTAGTTTCCTTGGCATCTGAAAATCCATTTCCTCAAAGGTATTTTTAATCTTAAAAGAACTGAACTGAGAAGTAGTATTAGGAGCTCAGCAGACGTGGTTTCACTGGGTGTTTGCTTTGTTGCTGCTGATAGCCTGTAGGAGTCACGAGTGAGCCGGGGGGTGGGGGAGGTGTTTTCTGTGATGAGGAAGCTCAGTTTGGAGACAGCCCAGAGGAGGAGCTGGTCTCAAAAGGTGGTTTTAGGCCCAATTGGCCATTTTTGCTCTCCTGCCTGGCTGCCTCAGGACACTACAGGATTTCTCAAACATGCGTGGATGAGTGAAAGCAAGACTCTGGGCATGTTTTGATGAGAAGATAACATGATATAAAGCTCAAAATAGTTGACTTTACATAATATTTCCC
>NW_013958864.1:2802-3094 GCF_001266775.1 Austrofundulus limnaeus
GCTAAAGAGCGATTATTTGCTGAACATTTTCTGTATTTTTTTTTTTTTTGTTAAACAGTACAATAGGTGCATAACGGCAACGGCTGTTCGTAACCAAGCAACCAAAATAAACAGAAGGCTAGATAGTGGTAAAAGACTAGATCCTGTTAAGCATTCATCAAAATAAAAGACTTCCTCTCTCTTCCCTTTTGTCAAAATAACTCATAAATAAAGCTTTGAATTTAATTATCTTTCACATCACCTTTTTGTAGTTATGTACAATGAAGTTAAATTTGGTAAATAATAAAAAGCA
>NW_013958864.1:4094-4373 GCF_001266775.1 Austrofundulus limnaeus
TACGCACAATAAATACGAGCCCAGAAACTTGTGTACGCCACTTTTCTTGTAATATTTATGCTTCTGCTGCTGAGCAATGAAAAATACAGAAAATGTTCAGCAAATAATCGCTCTTTATCCATTTCCCGAATCAGAAGCTACAATCGGAAGTCAACTGCAGCTTCGATCCAGACAGTCAGGAACGCCGCCACAGCTAGAGGACCGAACTGACTTCTCCTTCTGTGCACTCCCTATGTTTAGGATCCTGGTCAGAGTACGCATGCTATTAATGGTGTTAAC
>NW_013958865.1:0-519 GCF_001266775.1 Austrofundulus limnaeus
GCAGGATTTCTCAAACATGCATGAATGAGTCAAAGTAAAACTTTGGGCATGTTTTTTTATGAGAGCATAACATTATAACATGAAATAACACTCAAAAAATTTGACTTTAAATGATATTGCCCCTTTAAAAGTCATGGAAGGCATACGTTCAGTAATTATTTACTAAAAGTGTCATTCCAGTCTGCCCAGTGGTTTAGGAGATATTTTGCTAACAGACAGTGTTGACTCTTAGTAGTAGCTCATATTATGTGATGAGGATGACTCTCAACTACTGCTGCACCTTATTTTTTATTATTATTCATCTGAACACAGAAACTCCAAAGTGGAATCTGAGAACAAGAATGTCAGGAAATAGCCAGAGCCCGTTGATTGTTTAACTGGAGTAAGCCAGAGCCGTAATGGTTTCCTCAGGGAATCCTTTAACACCGAAAAGGAATTTATCACCCTGTGAGTCAGATCATTTTCCACTTCTGCAGACTGGAGAAAGACTTGCCCGTGGGGGGAGGCCTGGTTCTGATG
>NW_013958865.1:1519-2034 GCF_001266775.1 Austrofundulus limnaeus
ACGTGTTCAATACTTATTTTACCCGCTGTATGTGTGAGAGATTTTGACAGTATGTGTGAGAGAGTTTGATAGTTTGTTTGAGAGAGTTTATAGTACGTGTGAGAGAGTGTGATAGTATGTGTGAGAGAGTTTGATAGTATGTGTGAGTTTGATAGTATGTGTGAGAGAGTTTGATAGTACTTGTGAGAGAGTTTGATAGTATGTGTGAGAGAGTTTGATAGTACTTGTGAGAGAGTTTGACAGTACGTGTGAGAGAGTTTGACAGTAAGTGTGAGAGAGTTTGACAGTACGTGTGAGAGAGTTTGACAGTACGTGTGAGAGAGTTTGATAGTATGTGTGAGAGAGTTTGATATTATGTGTGAGAGAGTTTGATATTATGTGTGAGAGAGTTTGATAATATGTGTGAGAGAGTTTGATAGTATGTGTGAGAGAGTTTGATATTATGTGTGAGAGAGTTTGATATTATGTGTGAGAGAGTTTGATAGTATGTGTGAGACTTATGGTGCGTTCACACC
>NW_013958866.1:0-866 GCF_001266775.1 Austrofundulus limnaeus
GTGACAGGCCGTGTTAAAGTGGCCGTGCGTCCACGATTACCAATCGAAGGCGTTTCCTTCATTCTAGGAAATGATCTCGCTGGTGGACAGGTTTTTCCTCCACCAGAAGTAATAAATAAACCTGATGTGTCTGCGCTCATTCCCGAATCTACTGTCGCCACCTCCAAAGTGTTTCCTGCATGCGCAATTACGCGTGCTCAAGCTCGCAAAATGCGTGACTGTGTTGATTTATCTGAATCATTTATGGCTACCCTGGATGAAAGAAATGATTTTCCTGTAACAAATATCGTTGAAACTGAAAATGTGATGAAATGTGATGATGTGCCTGAACTGTTTCCTGCCGATGGAGATTTAACTTTGAAAGTTGATAGAGAAATGTTGATAAAAGCACAGAAAAATGATTGTTCTCTAAAAACTTGTTTTTCTTCTGTTGTAGCTACAGAAGGATGTGAAGAATCCATTATGTATTTCATTGAAAATGGTGTTCTGATGAGACGTTGGTCCTCAGACTCAGGTGACATTCATAAAGTTGATCAAGTGGTGGTGCCCAGTGAATACAGACCTCAGATTTTAAGTTTGGCCCATGACTCCAGTTTAGCTGGACATCTTGGCGTGAAAAATACATACCAAAATAAACGGCATCATATGTGCAAACTGGCTCAAGAAAATCTGTCCAAAGCTCAGTCAAAAATGAAAACTCGTTTTGATAAAAAGTCTGTCAGTCGGAGCTTTAATGCAGGTGACAAAGTGTTGGTATTACTCCCTTTGCCCGGTTCCAGCCTACACGCTCAGTTTTCCGGTCCATATGTGGTGGACAGGAAAATTAGTGAAACAAATTATGTTGTCAACACACCTGACCGTAAGAG
>NW_013958867.1:0-212 GCF_001266775.1 Austrofundulus limnaeus
ATATTTTGATAAATTACTTGCTTTTTAGCAGTAGTCTGCTGGTACCTCCTCCAGGGCAGACACCTCAGCAGACAGTTGGTCCTGCAGTACAGGATTCTGGTCTGTTTAGGAAAATTACAAAGAAAAAAAATAGTTCAAATGTATTATTTAATTTATAATTTTTAATTTATTTATAAGTATCTATAATATATAATTTAATTTATAAAACATCA
>NW_013958867.1:1212-2034 GCF_001266775.1 Austrofundulus limnaeus
CTGTCAGACAGTCAGCAGCTATAGGAGAGAGAATCTATTACTTCCTTAAAATGTTCAAAAAAAAGATCGATAGAAATAGGATTAAATCTAAAAACAAACACTACATCTGCTGTGATCTAAGGTCTAAAAGGTCTTACAGGTTGTGAAGAACACAGCAGGGTCATTCTTAAGAATGAGATCAACATGTCAATAAAATCTGACTCATCACTTCAGTGGATGGGACTTATTTTCTTAAATGCAACAAACAGTATTTTCAGATATCCCATTTAAATTTTTTTTCTGGTGTAAAATTTAATGGTTTAATTAGGATATTTTGATCTCCTGTGATTTTACCAGGCAGTCAGTCATTTAGATTAAAACATCCAAAAGCTTCAGGTTATTTCAAAGTTACAGTCAGCTAAAAAGAGCGAATGATTTTGCATCTGAATTTGTTTTTTTTCCTTCTAAAAATAAACCATCTGCATAATATTTACACTGCTTATTTTGTTTGTATAGAAAATGAAACACGTTTTTTAAACTTACCCATAAAACTTGGTGGTGGAGGACAAGGCGCAGACATCATGGGACCTGGGCATTCATAATCATAATTTTCCGAAAAACCCAAAAAGACATTAGGAAATCACATTACAACCACTGCTTTCTGACACTGCTGAAAAACCAGATTTATTTTTAGTTTTAATTGTAAGGATGTTTAAGAACTGCAACTTTGTGTTTAAACAGCCATGTAAAAAAAAGACTTTTGTCTGTGGTTCTACATCTAATTCATTACATATGTTTTATAAAAGTACAGATTTTTTTTTACTCACCTCCCTTCCTCATCTT
>NW_013958868.1:0-649 GCF_001266775.1 Austrofundulus limnaeus
CAAATCGTGCGTACGCCAGTTTTATAAATCCGACCCCAGAAGACTATAAGTAATGTTAAAATGTAAATATGCATCATTTAATCAGAATTGTTTTCTAGCTTTACTCATTATTTTTCTCAGTCTATAGATTTGTTGTTCAGTAAAACCTGATTCTTCTTTATTTCTTATGTGATGTCTGGCTGAAAAATAAAACACCCTTATGTTAGGAAAATAACTTTCTATTTTCACTCCTCTCAGCCCTTTAGTTTGCTGGAGGAAAGTCAGGAAAGATTCTACAGGATAACGAGGTTCATTACTGCTGGCCTGTGAGACAGAGATTTCACTGGAGTCAGAAAAACAGCACTCACTGTCACTATCTGACCCCCCCTCCCTCTCTGCAACTATTTTACCTGTTTGCTTGCTGGCCTGCACAGCATCCACAACATTTTTTCTTTTATTCCTTCTTTTTAAGAGGGCTGAAGCCTCCTGCTCCATCATCTCTTCAGCTTCTGTCTCTCCCTCCACACCAGCTCCAAAAACTCTGTCTGCACCGACAGACCCTTTAATTTCTCCATCCACCTGCTCCTCTCTTTTCTCTCTTTTACTTCATTCACCTCACCCTCTTGATCTCCACACACTCTTTTTCCCTCTCCCACTTCACCTTGAGTTT
>NW_013958868.1:1649-2034 GCF_001266775.1 Austrofundulus limnaeus
CATGTGATCTGGAGAAACCCTGAGTACCAAGAGACACTTCAATGGTAAATACTTACCTGAAGGATTCACCGTGTATATACTCACCTCTGGCACTCGCACCTTGGGCTCCCTGGATTCCCTCTTCTCCTCGCTCCTGGAAAATCTCCTCACCTGTAAGAAAGAAACAAACATTATTCATCAACTCAACAACCCTAAACAAGATATTGACCATTTACCTTCCCTCCTACAGATTATCCCTGGACTAAATTTATGTTTCATGAACATTTCTATTCCCTTTACGTTATAACAGCTCTCTCTCTCTTAATAAAGTGTATCTGGATGTTTAAAGGTAATGTCTTTTGGTGAGCCTTATACATAACTAACAAAATGTTATAATCAACCAAAT
>NW_013958869.1:0-536 GCF_001266775.1 Austrofundulus limnaeus
CTGAAGGCAGCGTGTGATTTCAGACAGCAGAGACTACAAACAGCTGAAGAAAATTTAGCTTCAGAGAAAGCTGCCCACAAAGAAGTGAGGAAAAAACTTGAAGATAAAAGTTCAGAGTTGTGTGGTATAACTAAGAAGTTTGATAAATTTCGAGACTATCACGCCGGTCGTACACATATTCACGAAGAACAAATTCAAGTACTTAAGAAGCGAAACTCTGATTTGCAGAGAGCGGCACACCTGCAATCTGCTGGTAGTTACCTCACTCAAGGTCATGAAGGTCATGAAGGTTATGATTTGGTTGAAACACTGCATGGAGGCGAAGCTACAAGCACACCTCCATGGGAGCGTGAATCACATGTCACCTTCGAAATTGAAGAAGAGGAGCAGATCGGACAGTGCTCTGGTACAGACACTGGAGGCCGCAGTGGATCAGCTCCATCCGAGCCTGATGACCCTTCACCTCCTCACTTTGGTGGAGGGGGGGGTGGCGGTGATTCTCCACATCGTGGTAGAGACCCTCGCAAGCCCACAAG
>NW_013958869.1:1536-2033 GCF_001266775.1 Austrofundulus limnaeus
GATTAATATTGTGTACTATTCATTTCATTATTAATCCATTTGTGCAAAGTGTGGTGATTTCTTAGCTGAGGTGAAGTCTGGTCTGTCCAGCTGTTCAACCATCTCCTAAGTTTTTAAAACTAGGACTTTCTCTCGAGGCCTCACCTTTGGTGAGTCTCGACGCCAGGACCACACCTCTTACTGTGTGTAACACAACCACAGAAGAGATTGTGATCCCTAAAAACATGGCTCTTGGATGGTTGATTAGCACTGAGTTTCATGATTGTGAACTGAGTGTTCCATTTCTGGGAGAGGTTCCAGCGAAGCTGTTCCCAGAAAGCCACACTGAGACAGTCTTGTTCACAAAGCCAACACAAGCCATCGCACTATTCTCAGTTACCGACCAGTCACTCGGCCATGACCTGATGGTCGACTTTGGTGAGGAGGACAGCGTGGGGCCTCAGGCCTACAGTGTCTTACCTGTAAGCAGGTCAGACTGCACGGGGGGACTCGACTGA
>NW_013958870.1:0-292 GCF_001266775.1 Austrofundulus limnaeus
CTCTATATGTGTATATTTTTTGTTTGTTTTCATCACAAACTGATAAGACTCTGAAAACCAGATGACGTGGTGAATAGAGGTAGGATTAAATAAGTTTTACTTCTTCCTACCCCTTTTCAGACATGTTAATGGGATTTATGTGCTTCATGGGAGTGTATGTACTTGGGTATATTGAGATATATTGATTCAGACAATGCTTTATGTAATGTATTTGAAATGTCTGGAATAAATCATAAATCAAATAACTGTAAATGCCTTGAAATTTGCCTTTGAAGCAGAAAATCCATTTCCT
>NW_013958870.1:1695-1937 GCF_001266775.1 Austrofundulus limnaeus
ACCCACGCATGCACGGAGAGAACATGCAAACTCTACCCAGAAAGGTCCCCGAACCGGGATTTGAACCGGTGATGGGGGTATGTATGTGAATTAATTATGTTATATTGGAGTGGTGGTTGGATCTCCTTTTAAATGTGTGTATTTTTTGTTTGTTTTGTTTTCATCACAAACTGATAAGACTGAAAACCTGATTAAGTGGTGAATAGGGGTAGGATTAAATAAGTTTTAATTCTTCCTACCCC
>NW_013958870.1:2937-3436 GCF_001266775.1 Austrofundulus limnaeus
AATTTAATTGTTAGGTTTTTTTTGTCAGGAGAAAATTTGTGTGCATTTATCACTGCTGCTGTCCACAACTATTTGTATGTTGCATGTTCTGAATGTTGTATATGCTTTATGAGTTTTATTTCTATGCATTCTCTTTTATCAAATTACCTTTTATGGGTAATAGTTAATACAACCAGTGGTTTTCATTCACTGTGTGTAAATATTTCTGATATCTCTACTGTCATCTTTTACATTATAATTCATACTTAGTTAAACACATAACTCAAACTCCATCACAGAGTGTTAATAATTATTTATCCAGTCCTTCCAGCTTTTATCTGAATGAATACAAACTGAATGATTAACTGCAGCCAGATAATAAATGTTGGAAAGGTTTTAAATAAACATTTTACTCAAATGTTTGATTTATTTTTCTAACCATTCTAAGTTGTGTCCTGATGCATCTCAGTAATCCAGGTAAAAAATCAAAAAGAAAAAAATTGTATAGGTCTTCTGGACG
>NW_013958871.1:0-434 GCF_001266775.1 Austrofundulus limnaeus
AGGACGGACAGAGTCCAGGAGGGATAGAGAGTCCAAGAGGGACAGAGAGTCCTGGAGGTACAGAGAGTCCTGGAGGGACAGAGTCCAGGAGGGACAGAGAGTCCTGGAGGTACAGAGAGTCCTGGAGGGACAGAGAGTCCTGGAGGTACAGAGTCCAGGAGGGACAGAGTCCTGGAAGGACAGAGAGTCCTGGAGGTACAGAGTCCAGGAGGGACGGAGAGTCAAGGACGGACAGAGTCCAGGAGGGATAGAGAGTCCAAGAGGGACAAAGAGTCCTGGAAGGACAGAGTCCAGGAGGGACAGAGAGTCCTGGAGGTACAGAGAGTCCTGGAGGTACAGAGTCCAGGAGGGACAGAGTCCTGGAAGGACAGAGAGTCCTGGAGGTACAGAGTCCAGGAGGGACGGAGAGTCAAGGACGGACAGAGTCCAGGAGG
>NW_013958871.1:1434-2033 GCF_001266775.1 Austrofundulus limnaeus
GTCCTGGAGGGACAGAGAGTCCTGGAGGGACAGAGTCCTGGAGGGACAGAGAGTCCTGGAGGGACAGAGTCCAGGAGGGACAGAGAGTCCTGGAGGGACAGAGTCCTGGAGGGACAGAGAGTCCTGGAGGGACAGAGTCCTGGAGGGACAGAGTCCTGGAGGGACAGAGTCCAGGAGGGACAGAGTCCAGGAGGGACAGAGTCCTGGAGGGACAGAGAGTCCTGGAGGGACAGAGTCCTGGAGGGACAGAGTCCAGGAGGGACAGAGTCCTGGAGGGACAGAGTCCAGGAGGGACAGAGTCCTGGAGGGACAGAGTCCTGGAGGGACAGAGTCCAGGAGGGACAGAGTCCTGGAGGGACAGAGTCCAGGGGGGACAGAGTCCAGGAGGGACAGAGAGTCCTGGAGGGACAGAGTCCAGGAGGGACAGAGAGTCCAGGAGGGACAGAGAGTCCTGGAGGGACAGAGTCCAGGGGGGACAGAGTCCAGGAGGGACAGAGAGTCCTGGAGGGACAGAGTCCAGGAGGGACAGAGAGTCCAGGAGGGACAGAGAGTCCTGGAGGGACAGAGTCCAGGGGGGACAGAGTCCAGGAGGGACAGAG
>NW_013958872.1:0-481 GCF_001266775.1 Austrofundulus limnaeus
GGTCCAGAACTGGTTCTGAGTCCTGCACGACCGGGTCAGGGTCCAGAACTGGTTCTGAGTCCTGCACGACCGGGTCAGGGTCCAGAACTGGTTCTGAGTCCTGCACGACCGGGTCAGGGTCCAGAACCAGCTCTGAGTCCTGCACGACCGGGTCAGGGTCCAGAACCAGCTCTGAGTCCTGCACGGACCGGGTCAGGGTCCAGAACCAGCTCTGAGTCCTGCACGACCGGCTCAGGGTCCAGAACTGGTTCTGAGTCCTGCACGACCGGGTCAGGGCCCAGAACCAGCTCTGAGTCCTGCACGACCGGCTCAGGGTCCAGAACTGGTTCTGAGTCCTGCACGGACCGGCTCAGGGTCCAGAACTGGTTCTGAGTCCTGCACGACCGGGTCAGGGTCCAGAACTGGTTCTGAGTCCTGCACGACCGGGTCAGGGTCCAGAACTGGTTCTGAGTCCTGCACGACCGGGTCAGGGTCCAGAACT
>NW_013958872.1:1481-2033 GCF_001266775.1 Austrofundulus limnaeus
ACGGACCGGCTCAGGGTCCAGAACTGGACCACAGCTGCAGGATCGGTCCTGGTCTGTTGTGGGTCTGTAGAACCGGGCTCAGACCTGCAGCAGCTTTAGACCAGACTCAGGTTTACCCCCCCTGCTGGTCTGATCCGATCCAGTTGTGGATCAGAGCCGAGCCACGAGGCTCAGCAGCAGATCTGCAGGAATGTGAGCTAACAGAATGAGGGTCAGGAGGTTTGGGTCAGAACCAGCCTGCAGCTGTCAGTCAGCTGGGAGCTGCTGGTTCTGATGGCAGGCAGCAGGAAGAGGTGAGGAGACCCGGCTGTCCCACCTGTCCGTCTCACCCTCCTGGTTCTGACGGGTCTCTGTGTCCGCAGGTTCGACTCCCGCAGAGCCGTGCAGCAGCTCCGGGCCTGCGGGGTTCTGGAGACCATCAGGATCAGTGCAGCCGGGTACCCGTCCAGGTGGGTCCAACAGTCCTCACCTGAGGGTCCTGATTCATCATCGTCTTCATCAGAGTCTGAAACCTGTGTGTGTGTGTGTGTGTGTGTGTGTGTGTGTGTGTGT
>NW_013958873.1:0-457 GCF_001266775.1 Austrofundulus limnaeus
GGGTTAAGTATCTTGCCCAAGGACACAACAACTGAGACAGCCAGATGGGGGATAGAACTGGTGACCTTCCGGTTCCAGGACAACTCCCCTAACCACTCATCCACAGCTACCCCAGTAAGAACCTGTCAGTGCGAGTAAGAACTGGTCAGTGTAAGTAATAATCTGTCAGTGTGAGTAAGAACTTGTCAGTGTGAGTAAGAACCTGTCAGTATTAGTAAGAACATGTCAGTGTAAGAACATGTCAGTGTTAGTAAGAACATGTCAGTGTGAGTAAACTTGTCAGTGTGAGTAAGAACCTGTCAGTGTGAGTAAGAACCTGTCAGTGTGAGTAAGAACATGTCAGTGTTAGTAAGAACATGTCAGTGTGGGTAAGAAACTGTCAGTGTGGGTAAGAAACTGTCAGTGTGAGAACATGTCAGTGTTAGTAAGAACATGTCAGTGTTAGTAAGAACATGTC
>NW_013958873.1:1457-2033 GCF_001266775.1 Austrofundulus limnaeus
AAGAACCTGTCAGTGTTAGAAAGAACATGTCAGTGTGAGTAAGAACATGTCAGTGTGAGTAAGAACATGTCAGTGTGAGTAAGAACATGTCAGTGTAAGAACATGTCAGTGTGGGTAAGAAACTGTCAGTGTGAGTAAGAACATGTCAGTGTGAGTAAGAACATGTCAGTGTGAGTAAGAACATGTCAGTGTGAGTAAGAACATGTCAGTGTGAGTAAGAACATGTCAGTGTGGGTAAGAAACTGTCAGTGTGAGTAAGAACCAGTCAGTGTTAGTAAGAACCTGTCAGTGTGAGTAAGAACATGTCAGTGTAAGAACATGTCAGTGTTAGTAAGAACATGTCAGTGTGAGTAAGAACATGTCAGTGTGAGTAAGAACCTGTCAGTATTAGTAAGAACATGTCAGTGTGAGTAAACTTGTCAGTGTGAGTAAGAACCGGTCAGTGTGAGTAAGAACCTGTCAGTGTTAGTAAGAACATGTCAGTGTGGGTAAGAAACTGTCAGTGTGGGTAAGAAACTGTCAGTGTGGGTAAGAAACTGTCAGTGTGGGTAAGAAACTGTCAGTGTGGGTAAGAAA
>NW_013958874.1:0-573 GCF_001266775.1 Austrofundulus limnaeus
GTCACAGGGGGATTAAGCTGCTATGACATAAAAAGAGAGGCTCTCCCCCCTGAAAGATCACAAACTAATCCTGCATTTGAGCAGGTTGTGCCTGAATTTCCATAACTTTCGGGAGCTCTGGATGTGCTGGGGCAAATATCCCTTCTGGCGAGGGAGGCAAATGGTGGTGAGTATCAGTCTGTACAGAGGAAGCACTCCCATTTGCAGCTGCTATTAATTAACCATGACGTTCCTATAAAATCAGCAGTTTTTCCTGCAGGAACCTGGGGGGACCATCTGCACGCCAACTGCTGAGTGAAAGTGATTGGCAATGTCATTTGCCAGCAAAATTGAAGACTGAATTGCTTGATATAAAATACTGCAACATGAAGTAATTTTCTGCTGTTTTAAAAAGCAAAAAAATTTTGTCTGATTGCTGTCTACAGTCTTACATGTCTAAAATTACACACTCCACTGAGAGGCTTTGTGAGAGGGATCTAATAATCTACCTGACTTCTGTCTGAGATTTATGTAAAATATCTGAGGGTTTATAAAACAGGAATCCTTATTACTCTTCTCTTCAATTGCAGCAAT
>NW_013958874.1:1573-2033 GCF_001266775.1 Austrofundulus limnaeus
CCCCCGCCCCCCAGAGTGCGAGTTGTACGGATTTTTAGCAAAATTTACGGATTTTTGAGGCTTTTTATACAGGTAAAAATCTGAAGAGGTTGACATGTATGAAGAACAGTTTCACAAAGAAGCACTAGGAACAAATGACCAACAACCACAATAATGCTTGACTGACTTTAGAGTGTAGCTGGAAAAACTAAATATGGCAGGGACTGGTGAGGAAAGATGATTGTAGCTGTGGCTGATGACACAGAGAGCAGGTACAGGTAGGCGTGGCAGGCTGACAGGGAAAATACTAAATGGGAGGTGGGTGGTGGAACAGAAGAAACACAGGGGCTAATACAGTAAAACAAGTGATATAACAAAACAGACTAACAAAAATCTGATCCTGAGCAAATGACTTACCACATTTTTCGGACTATAAGCTGCGACTTTTTTCCTGAACTTTGAACCATGCGGCTTCTAGTCC
>NW_013958875.1:0-1033 GCF_001266775.1 Austrofundulus limnaeus
GGATAAATCTGGTTTATTTGGTTAAGTCTGGTTTATTTGGTTAAATCTGGTTTATTTGGTTAAATCTGATGTTCATTTGGTTAAATCTGGTTTATTTGGTTAAATCTGGTTTATTTGGTTAAATCTGGTTTGTTTGGATAAATCTGGTTTGTTTGGATAAATCTGGTTTGTTCGGTTAAATCTGGTTTGTTTGGATAAATCTGGTTTGTTCGGTTAAATCTGGTTTATTTGGTTAAATCTGGTTTGTTTGGTTAAATCTGGTTCATTTGGTTAAATCTGGTTTATTTGGATAAATCTGGTTTATTTGGTTAAATCTGATGTTTATTTGGTTAAATCTGGTTCATTTGGTTAAATCTGGTTTATTCAGTTAAATCTGGTTTATTCGGTTAAATCTGGTTTATTTGGTTAAATCTGGTTTATTTGGTTAAACCTGGTTTATTTGGTTAAATCTAGTTTATTTGGATAAATCTGGTTTATTTGGTTAAATCTGGTTTATTTGGTTAAATCTGATGTTTATTTGGTTAAATCTGGTTCATTTGGTTAAATCTGATGTTTGTTTGGTTAAATCTGGTTTATTTGGTTAAATCTGATGTTTGTTTGGTTAAATCTGGTTTGTTTGGATAAACCTGGTTTGTTTGGATAAATCTGGTTTGTTCGGTTAAATCTGGTTTATTTGGTTAAATCTGGTTTATTTGGTTAAATCTAGTTTATTTGGATAAATCTGGTTTATTTGGTTAAATCTGGTTCATTTGGTTAAATCTGATGTTTATTTGGTTAAATCTGGTTTATTTGGTTAAATCTGATGTTTGTTTGGTTAAATCTGGTTTATTCGGATAAATCTGGTTTATTTGGTTAAATCTGATGTTTATTTGGTTAAATCTGATGTTTGTTTGGTTAAATATGTTTATTTGGTTAAATCTGGTTTATTTGGTTAAATCTGGTTTGTTTGGATAAATCTGGTTCATTTGGTTAAATCTGGTTTATTTGGTTAAATCTGGTTTGTTTGGTTAAATCTGGTTTATTTGGATAAATC
>NW_013958876.1:0-365 GCF_001266775.1 Austrofundulus limnaeus
AGGAAGAAACAAGCTAACCTTACAGGAAGAAACAAGCTAACCTTACAGGAAGAAACAAGCTAACCTTACAGGAAGAAACAAGCTAACATTACATGAAGAAACAAACTAACTTTACAGGAAGAAACAAACTAACGTTACAGGAAGAAACAAGTTAACGTTGCATGAAGAAACAAGCTAAAATTACATGAAGAAACAAGTTCACGTTACATGAAGAAACAAGCTAATGTTACATGAAGAAACAAGCTAACCTTACAGGAGGAAACAAGCTAACGTTACATGAAGAAACAAACTAACGTTACTGGAAGAAACAAGCTAACCTTACAGGAAGAAACAAACTAACGTTACAGGAAGAAACAAACTAACGT
>NW_013958876.1:1365-2032 GCF_001266775.1 Austrofundulus limnaeus
CAGGAAGAAACAAGCTAACCTTACAGGAAGAAACAAGCTAACCTTACAGGAAGAAACAAGCTAACATTACAGGAAGAAACAAACTAACGTTACAGGAAGAAACAAACTAACGTTACAGGAAGAAACAAGTTAACGTTACATGAAGAAACAAGCTAACCTTACATGAAGAAACAAGCTAACCTTACAGGAGGAAACAAGCTAACGTTACATGAAGAAACAAACTAACGTTACTGGAAGAAACAAGCTAACCTTACAGGAAGAAACAAACTAACGTTACAGGAAGAAACAAACTAACGTTACAGGAAGAAACAAGCTAACATTACATGAAGAAACAAGCTAACCTTACATGAAGAAACAAGCTAACCTTACAGGAGGAAACAAGCTAACGTTACATGAAGAAACAAACTAACGTTACTGGAAGAAACAAGCTAACCTTACAGGAAGAAACAAACTAACGTTACAGGAAGAAACAAACTAACGTTACAGGAAGAAACAAGCTAACGTTACAGGAAGAAACAAACTAACGTTACAGGAAGAAACAAGCTAACGTTACAGGAAGAAACAAACTAACGTTACAGGAAGAAACAAACTAACGTTACAGGAAGAAACAAACTAACGTTACAGGAAGAAACAAACTAACGTTACAGGAAGAAACAAACTAACGTTA
>NW_013958877.1:0-545 GCF_001266775.1 Austrofundulus limnaeus
GGAGGGCTGAAAAACAATCCAAGTTCCTGAAAGTTCTGGAGTGTTGAAGGACTTTTGACAGTTAGAAAGGCTTAAGGAGCTGCCCAAGGTCCTGAAAGATCTGGAGGGTTTAGGGTCTTTTAACAGTGTGAAAGGCTAAAAGAGTTGTCCAAGTTCCTGAAAGATCTGGAGTGTTTCAGGGCTTTTGACAAAGAGAAAGGCTGAAGGAGCTTTCCAAGGTCCTGAATTTGCTAGAGTGTTTAAAGACCTCAGACAATGTGGAGGGCTGAAAAACAATCCAAGGTCCTGAAAGTTCTGGGGTGTTTCAGGACTTTAGAAAGTTTGAAGGGCTGCAGGAGCTGTCCAAGGTCCTGAAATATGTGGAATGTTTCAGGATTGTAGATAGTTTGAAGGGCTGCAGGAGCTGTCCACGGTCCTGAAAGTCCTGGAATGTTTCAGGAACTTTAGAAATTGTGAATTGCTGAAGGAGCTGTCCAAGGTCCTGAAAGTTCTGGATTGTTTAAGGACTTTTGACAATGTGAAATGTTGAAGGAGTTGTCCAAGTT
>NW_013958877.1:1545-2032 GCF_001266775.1 Austrofundulus limnaeus
TCCTGAAAGTTCTGGAATGTTTAAGGACTTTTGACAGTGAGAAAGGCTCAAGGAGCTGTCCAAGGTCCTGACATTGCTAGCCTTTAAAGACCTTGGACAATGTGGAGGGCTGAAAAACAATCCAAGTTCCTGAAAGTTCTGGGGTGTTTCAGGACTTTAGAAAGTGTGAAGTGCTGAAGGAGCTGTCCAAGGTCCTGAAAGTGCTGGAGTGTTCAAGGACTTTTGACTGTGGGAAAGGCTGAAGGAAATGTCCAAGTTCCTGAAATATGTGGAATGTTTCAGGATTGTAGACAGTTTGAAGGACTGAAGGAGCTGTCCACGGTCCTGAAAGTCCTGGAATGTTTCAGGAACTTGGACATTTCCTTCAGCCTTTCCCACAGTCAAAAGTCCTTGAACACTCCAGCACTTTCAGGACCTTGGACATTTCCTTCAGCCTTTCCCACAGTCAAAAGTTCTTGAACACTCCAGCACTTTCAGGACCTTGGAC
>NW_013958878.1:0-527 GCF_001266775.1 Austrofundulus limnaeus
CCCTTTTGTCTTGTTCAAGCTGTTTCTCCTCTCTGCTCTTCACCTTGATAGCTTTGATAGCTGAACTATTAATGTCTGCCTCCTCAAAACACATGGATAAAATAACATTTTCAGATAAGGGAGATCAAACGGAGCAGAGAACAGGAAGCTGCGTCTCCTCCTCTGAAATAACAGCCTCACCGAGAGCTACACCGTTTGCCTGCTTTGTCATCAGCACATTTTATTCTTCTCCTCTGAGTAAGTGTGAGTAAGCAAAGTCACACCGTGTTTATTTCTGGGTTTAACAAACATGGACTCAGGCGTCCTGGTCGAACAGCCACACTTAAACGTTTCACTAACAATTAGCTGCAATCTGAGTTAGCAGCTTGGAAAACATCGATTCTGTAAACAATCTTCTTGTTTTAGCTTTTTGTTTTGTTCGTCAGCTGGTTGTCACTCATCCTTTCCTTGTGAGAGGAGTCGTTCTGATTGCTGTGTGTGTGTGTGTGTGTGTGTGTGTGTGTGTGTGTGTGTGTGTGTGTGTGTGT
>NW_013958878.1:1527-2032 GCF_001266775.1 Austrofundulus limnaeus
CATCAGGTTCTATAATACAGACTGCTGTGATACCATGAATATGCCCTGATTAATAATCCAACGTAATGATTTAAGCAGAAACTTTTCACTCTGACCTGTTCAGGTCATACTACTTAATCACCTGTGGGATTTCATCAGAGAGGCGTACGGATTCAAATCACATTCAGCAATAAAAAGCAGGCAGACGGATTTAATTGGCTCGGAGTAGGAAGGCCACTTCAAGCACCTTCACATTTTCCACATTGAGCATTAATGATTAGCACTTGGTGTTTTCAATTATTTCCCCGTGTGCTCTATTTCATGTTGTCACCAAGAGTCATTCCCAACACGTCCTCTACGCATTACTGCTTGAGATTGTGCATAATGTTCTTTACAAGGTTTGATCAAAACTCAAAATAAGACGATTTTAGTCTAGTAGCAAAGGGCGATGAGGGCTGTGTATTCGTTGATGTGATACATATCATGACACAGGGGTCACGATACGATATAACATGATATATTACTG
>NW_013958879.1:0-555 GCF_001266775.1 Austrofundulus limnaeus
TACAGGAAGAAACAAACTAACCTTACAGGAAGAAACAAGTTAACGTTACATGAAGAAACAAGCTAATGTTAGAGGAAGAAACAAACTAACCTTACAGGAAGAAACAAGTTAACGTTACATGAAGAAACAAGCTAATGTTACAGGAAGAAACAAACTAACCTTACATGAAGAAACAAGTTAACGTTACATGAAGAAACAAGCTAACGTTACAGGAAGAAACAAGCTAACATTACAGGAAGAAACAAGTTAACGTTAAGCTAATGTTAGAGGAAGAAACAAACTAACCTTACAGGAAGAAACAAGTTAACGTTACATGAAGAAACAAGCTGATGTTACAGGAAGAAACAAACTAACCTTACATGAAGAAACAAGCTAATGTTACAGGAAGAAACAAACTAACCTTACATGAAGAAACAAGCTAATGTTACAGGAAGAAACAAGTTAATGTTACATGAAGAAACAAGCTAATGTTACAGGAAGAAACAAACTAACCTTACATGAAGAAACAAGTTAACGTTACATGAAGAAACAAGCTAATGTTACAGGAAGAAACAA
>NW_013958879.1:1555-2032 GCF_001266775.1 Austrofundulus limnaeus
AGAAACAAACTAACATTACATGAAGAAACAAACTAACATTACATGAAGAAACAAACTAACATTACATGAAGAAACAAACTAACATTACATGAAGAAACAAACTAACGTTACAGGAAGAATTAAACTAACATTACATGAAGAAACAAACTAACATTACATGAAGAAACAAACTAACATTACATGAAGAAACAAACTAACATTACATGAAGAAACAAACTAACATTACATGAAGAAACAAACTAACATTACGTGAAGAAACAAACTAACATTACATGAAGAAACAAACTAACATTACATGAAGAAACAAACTAACGTTACAGGAAGAAACAAACTAACATTACGTGAAGAAACAAACTAACGTTACAGGAAGAAACAAACTAACATTACAGGAAGAAAAAAACTAACATTACATGAAGAAACAAACTAACGTTACAGGAAGAAACAAATTAACATTACATGAAGAAACAAGCTAACCTT
>NW_013958880.1:0-512 GCF_001266775.1 Austrofundulus limnaeus
AATGTGTAGCCAGTAAAATAGTCAAAACATTTTCATAACTCAGCATAACTTGTCCAAAACACTACAGTGTCACTGAACCTTAAATAACCATTTCTTACAAGACAAACCTACAGAAGAGGTAATTATGAGTGAGTAGCTCTGCAGGAAATGAGCATCACAGGAAGTGTTCAATCAGAAAGATAACATACCCAGCAAAGCCCTCGACTCATAAAGAATTATCTTAAAGTAATCAATCTTCCTTTGTTTAATATATGCCAAGATAAACGCGGACACAGCATACATTAGTATGTTATATAACTTCAAATACACAGTAAGTCAAACATTATTCAAAACAATGTTCCCTCCTACACCCAAATATGTGGGGTCTTAGATGCTGCATGCGCACATTGAGTTAAACGTCATGAAATATCTGCTTTGCAGCATCCAAAGCTTCCAACAAAATATCCATTCCAAAGCACAAACTTGGGCGAAGAGGATCAATTCTACCTTGCAAATGTGAAAAGATTTGATTT
>NW_013958880.1:1512-2032 GCF_001266775.1 Austrofundulus limnaeus
CATACATCCATGGCTATTCACAGAACCAACTGTGGATTTAAAATTATTGGGGAAAAAAGGAACTAAAAATAATATAAAGTCAAATTTAGGTTGAGTTATGTATGTTATGTATTTTTCTTTTGAAAATTGACTTTTGATTGTTCTGGTTTTTTGTTTTTATTGAAATGTAAATGGAGGGGGGTGAAAGCAAAAAAAGTCAAATTTAGGTATAAAATATATAAATCAGTATTATGGATATGTAAATATATATACAGGTGCATCTAAGGATACAGCAGATCGAGTTGGGGCAGCATTTATTCTACCAGAATTCAGAGTAAAAGTAGGTAAAATGATTAGTGACAAATTATCAGTATACTCAGGATAAATGATTGCAATATTACTCGCAGTTAAATGGATTGAGGATAAAAAACACTCAGATCAATAAGTTGTTCAGATTCTAGATTTTCATTAGCCTACTCAGTTTAAAAAAATAATAGTTAGGAAAGCAGGCCAGACATATTAATAGAAATAAAACAAATGC
>NW_013958881.1:0-838 GCF_001266775.1 Austrofundulus limnaeus
GTGTTTGGCTCTCACCTGGAGGCTGCACTTATATATTCTGAGTTTGGAGCAACGAACTGCATTTATCAGCCAGTGACTAACAAAAAACCTCCTTATATCTAGGAAAAAGGAAGTTTTTTAGTTCTTCATTCTAGAAAGAAAAATTTCCCAGTGCAGGATGCTCTATGATGACACTCTGGGAAGATTTTAGAACTACTGAACTAAAAGATTCATCTGTGTAAAGTCAGAAAACAGCAGGTTTTACGTTCTGCTGCGTACTGACAGAAAAATATATTTTGTTTTTATATCTTGCATTAAGGCACTGAGCGAGTCGATGTTTGAGGAAACCATCTGCTTCAGGCTGGAATTCAAGATTTCTACAAATAAATTTGAAGTTTGTGTGTTCATCTAATCCTAACCTTGAATATTAGTTAAACACCACCAGAGTTGTAAAGTAACTAAGTGCAAATACTTTGTTCCACAAGTGGTCCTTGTCTCTTGGACAACTGTNCAGAATTCAAAGGCAACATTTTCAGCCGTCTTACATACCTCTGCTAACTGCTCATCAGAGAGCTGAGACAGGGGCATGCAGTGAACTGCAGCCAGCAGGCTCAGCAGGAAGCTCAGAGTGATCGTCTTCATCTTTCCTCCTGGACTCAGTGTTTGGCTCTCACCTGGAGGCTGCACTTATATAGTCTGAGTGTTGAGCAACGACCTGCATTTATCAGCCAGTGACTAACAAAAAACCTCCTTTTATGGAGGAAAGAGGAAGTTTTTATTTCTTCATTCTAGAAAGAAAAAGTTCCCAGTGCAGGATGCTTTATGATGACACTCTGGGAAGATTTTAGAACTACTGAAC
>NW_013958882.1:0-1031 GCF_001266775.1 Austrofundulus limnaeus
TATATATATATTATGATGTTGGATTCAGATTCACTGCGAAATCTGTATTTAACATCAGTTTCCAATCTGATACATCCAGGTTTTCCAGACTTTCAGCCAGTCTTCAGTCAACTGAAACTGTGTATTTTAGCCAGCCGATCATCAGATCTGTGTCTTGTGATGTCTCCTCTGATTTACTCAACCTTGGCGGATACTTTCAAAATCATGATCAAATTGTTTTATTAATATTAAAGGAGTTTAATTTGAAAACAAATTCTGGGCTCCATCAATTTTTGCAAAAAGCAAAAAAAGATTATTCTTTTTTTGCCATTTTTCTACTGTTAGGAGTGTTTTTTTTTCTGGTTTGTGGAACAACAAAGGAACGGGGTGTTTAACTAAATTGAAGTACTTATTCAAAAGTCCCATCATGCTAAAACACATGCATTAACTTGCATATTTTTCTCTGATACAATATCAATAAACTCAACCTGCAGAGGTTGACACATTGAGTGATCTTGCATGAAAAACGTCATCCTTTCTGACACAACCTGCAGCCTCAGAATGCACTGACCACCAAGCTACCACAGCCTGATTTAACACCTGATGCTTAAGCAATAACTCAAACAGACCATGAGCTTTTAGTAAACTATGCCTCAGTTAATCCAGTACTGCACATGAATGTACAGCAGACACAGTACAGAGTGAGCTGAGACAGTGTTCACCATAAAGGCAAACACAATCAAAAGGAGTGAGAATTGCAGCTGCGAGAGTGAACCCATCTTATTCCTGCTTCACTTTCTGGTAAGAAAAGTGAAACAGCCTTGCTTTGACCCTGCACTCACATGCTGAAACAAGTGGAATGAAGAAAAGAGACCAGGCTTTAATCTGCTCGGTCCCAGCCGGGCCGCTCGCCCCATCCATCTTCCTCCGCTGTCTGTCTGTTCCTGTGGGGTGCCCTCTTTTAACTGTAATCACAGTGAGCCGAGCCATCTCTCTCTCTCTCTCTCTCTCTCTCTCTCTCTCTCTCTCTCTCTCTCTCTCTCTCTCTCTCT
>NW_013958883.1:0-383 GCF_001266775.1 Austrofundulus limnaeus
GTATGAATACTTTTGCAAACCACTGTATGTACTCAGCAGGGTCAGGAGCTTCAGCTGTCATGAATACGTACCGTATGTGTGTTGCTGGTAAGGACTCAAACTGTCGAGACAGGAAGAGTTCCCTGTGTTTGAGCTGGTGTTTCTGTTGTTCAGGCAGTGATGGCTGTTTCGACTCCTCTTCAAACTCTCCTACAAACACAAACACATCAGCATCAGAGCTGCTTTTCTACCAACCTGACAGAACTGTTCATCACTGCATCACTCCAGGGAAGAGTACACAGATATAGGCAAAAAACTCTTTGCCCTCACCAGGGTCATTTGACCGTGTTCCTTGAGGTACACTGTGTGTGTGTGTGTGTGGGGGGGGGGGGGGGGGGGGGGGG
>NW_013958883.1:1383-2031 GCF_001266775.1 Austrofundulus limnaeus
CATTAGACCACAATTGGTATAAAGATGTTTGTAGTGTAAACATCTACTCTACTACAGGATGTTTGTTATTAATAAAGCTTGTTTGCTTTTGTTTAGACTGTTTGAACCCACACCTGGTACCTGAAGGTCTTATTCTTTTTACATAAAACACACTTTCACACTGATTAGGAAAAAGTGCTTGTATAAAAAGAAGAGAACGAAGCAGCAGACCAAATCTGTGAGTCTTTATCAGAACACAAAGGCCCTAAAGCAGGACTGAAGAGGTGCAGTTATCTGTACAGCAGCAGAACTATGTGACTTCCACCTGAGGAAAATGTCACCACATGAAGCTCCTGATGGCTCTTTGTGTTTGTGTGTGAACTTGGCCACTAGACTGCGCTTTCCAAATTTAAGGTAGGTGAGTAATTTGTTGCAAGCTGGAGGGGGAGGGCCTACTTAGCTTCATCTCCATGGACCCGCCCCTGCACTCAGCCACAGGAAACCCTGTCAAGGAGGGCATGGGGGAGAGGACATTAAAGAGAAAAAAAAAAAGAGTGGAGAGAAGGACAGTACCTTAAGCCACACCCCTTTTCCTGTTAACCTCTCAACCCCCGCCTTCCTTCTTCCTCTGTCCGGCTTAGTCCCTGCCAGATCAAGAGGGAAACCCTG
>NW_013958884.1:0-1031 GCF_001266775.1 Austrofundulus limnaeus
TTTTATCCATTTTTTGAACAATCAATGAAACTAAATCAATAAATAAATAAATAAATAAATGAATAAATAAATGACATATTATAACTTCAAAATAAGTAAAAATGTCACAGATCTTTATGTGACCAAAGGTTATCAAGTATCAAAGTGAATTTATTTTTAATGCATAACTTACAAATACAATTACAATGAAATTGATTCATTTTTAATGAAACAATTCACATAATCGATTATTAATTGATTTTCGATAAATTGTTACATTACTCAAAATAACCCCTAATTGTTACACCAAACAATCTAAGGCTGAAAGGTTTTTATCCATTTTTTGAACAATCAATGAAACTAAAGCAAACAGCAAAAAAGAAAAAAAAAAAGAAAAAATGGACATCTCTAAAAATGGTATTGTGTTTATGAGGATATTTTTAGTTATGAGAAGAAAAAATATATAGAAAAACAGCAGTTTTGCCCAAAGCATTACTCTTTGTCTCTGCTTTCACCATGTAGCACATCAGTGACGCAAATACAAGAAGACACTGCTGGGAGGGAGCGCCGGCTGGATCATTGTAATACACCACCAAGTTGAGCTTCCTGATCAAAAGAATCCMCAAACAGCGTCCCACTTATTTTTGATATGCCATAAAAAGAGGGRTGCTTGTTAGATGATAGCATATTAGTGGATCTTCTGCACTGACATCCAAGATGTRCGTTATTGAGGTCATATTTTGAATCATGTGACACAACGACGTGCAGAATGGACCATTTTTGTCTAACTGACCCACTGAACTTAACATCAGACTAAAATTAGCTYCAGAAACACGTGACAACTTTACATTCTATGAGTTATCAAGGAGAAAAACAACAACAAGCATCCATCCTTTTTGAGCTAAATTCAGAGAGCCAATCAGCTGTCTGCATCTGAGGCTGCGGGTCGCAGCAGCGCTCCAGTTTGAGGAATAAACTGTGCTTGTACAGAGCGAGCCACACAGAAGCCAAAAGAGCTGATGAGGAGAATGGAGGAAGAAAGGAAAAGAGGT
>NW_013958885.1:0-516 GCF_001266775.1 Austrofundulus limnaeus
TGTCAGGTCAGAGACTATAAATGTCTCGGGTCAGAGACTATAAATGTCTCGGGTCAGAGACTATAAATGTCTCGGGTCAGGGACTATAAATGTCTCGGGTCAGAGACTATAAATGTCTCGGGTCAGATCCTATACATGTCTCGGGTCAGATCCTATGAATGTCTCAGGTCAGATCCTATAAATGTGTCAGGTCAGAGACTATACATGTGTCAGGTCAGAGACAATAAATTTGTCAGGTCAGAGACAATAAATGTGTCAGGTCAGAGACTATAAATAAGTCAGGTCAGAGACGATAAATGTCCCATGTCAGAGACTGTAAAATTAACAGGTCAGAGACTTTAAAATTCCCAGGTCTGAGACTTTAAAATTCCCAGGTCTGAGACTGTAAATGTCAGAGGTCTGAGACTGTAAAGGTCCCTGGTCTGAGACTGTAAAGGTCCCAGGTCTGAGACTGTAAATGTCCCAGGTCTGAGACTGTAAATGTCCCAGGTCTGAGACTGTAAATGTCCCAGGTCT
>NW_013958885.1:1516-2031 GCF_001266775.1 Austrofundulus limnaeus
AATAAATGTGTCAGGTCAGAGACAATAAATGTGTCAGGTCAGAGACAATAAATTTGTCAGGTCAGAGACAAAAAAGTGTCAGGTCAGAGACTATAAATAAGTCAGGTCAGAGACTATAAATGTCCCATGTCAGAGACTGTAAAATTCCCAGGTCAGAGACTGTAAAATTAACAGGTCAGAGACTTTAAAATTCCCAGGTCTGAGACTGTAAATGTCCCAGGTCTGAGACTGTAAAGGTCCCAGGTCTGAGACTGTAAAGGTCCTAGGTCTGAGACTGTAAAGGTCCCAGGTCTGAGACTGTAAATGTTCCAGGTCTGAGACTAAATGTCTCAGGTCAAAGACTATAAATGTCTCGGGTCAGATCCTATAAATGTCTAAGGTCAGAGACTGTAAATGTCCCAGGTTAGAGACTGTAAATGTCCCAGGTCAGAGACTATAAATGTCTCGGGTCAGAGACTATAAATGTCTCGGGTCAGAGACTATAAATGTCTCGGGTCAGAGACTATAAATGTCTC
>NW_013958886.1:0-288 GCF_001266775.1 Austrofundulus limnaeus
GTGAAACATCATGAAGCAGGTGAAACAACCTGAAGGAGGTGAAACAACCTGAAGCAGGTGAAACAACCTGAGGCAGGTGAAACATCACAAAGCAGGTGAAAAAACCTGAGCCAGGTGAAACATCCTGAAGCAGGTGAAACATCCTGAAGCAGGTGAAACAGCATGAAGCAGTTGAAACAACCTGAAGCAGGTGAAACAACCTGAAGCAGGTGAAACATCACAAAGCAGGTGAAAAAACCTGAGCCAGGTGAAACATCCTGAAGCAGGTGAAACATCCTGAAGCAGGTG
>NW_013958886.1:1288-2031 GCF_001266775.1 Austrofundulus limnaeus
CCTGAAGCAGGTGAAACATCCTGAAGCAGGTGAAACAAACTGCAGCACGTGAAATATACTTAAGCAGGTGAAAAATTCTGAAGAAGGTGAAATAACATGAAGCACGTGAAACACCCTGAAGCAGGTGAAACAACCTGACGCAGGTGAAACATCACAAAGAAGATGAAACAACAAGAAGCAGTTGAAACATCCTGAGGCAGGTGAAACATCCTGAAGCAGGTGAAAAATCCTTAAGCAGGTTAAACAACCTGACTCAGGTGAAACAACATAAAGGATGTGAAACAACCTGAAGCAGGTGAAACATCACAACGAAGATGAAACAACAAGAAGCAGTTGAAACATCCTGAGGCAGGTGAAACATCCTGAAGCAGGTGAAACATCCTGAAGCAGGTGAAACAACCTGAAGCAGGTGAAACATCACAACGAAGATGAAACAACAAGAAGCAGTTGAAACATCCTGAGGCAGGTGAAACATCCTGAAGCAGGTGAAAAATCCTTAAACAGGTTAAACAACCTGACTCAGGTGAAACAACATAAAGGATGTGAAACACCCTGAAGCAGGTGAAACAACCAGAAGCAGGTGAAAGAAACATCACAAAGAAGATGAAACAACAAGAAGCAGTTGAAACATCCTGAGGCAGGTGAAACATCCTGAAGCAGGTGAAACTTCCTGAAGCAGGTGAAACAACCTGAAGCTGGTGAAACATCAAGAAGCAGGTGAAACAACCTGAAGCAGGTGAAAC
>NW_013958887.1:0-411 GCF_001266775.1 Austrofundulus limnaeus
TGTATTGTTGAGTGCGGCTGGGACAGACCATGCAAGGATGGTCTTATATGCTGCTCTAATGGATGTGGTTTCACATGCAGAAAACCAATTCCAGGTGAGAATAAATAAAGTGGCAAAAATCTTCACTTACCCTCCTCATAATGCTGCCATAAACAGGTTAAATGTTTGTTTTTGGTATTTTTGCTTTTCAGTTTAGCACAAACTTTGTGGAAAACATCTGCTCATTCCTCACTGTCGTGATGATAATGATGGTGAATGCAGCTGCAAGAAGAAGTGCTCTTTAAACAGATGTGAAGACATCTGTTAACAACGTTTTTTTCCCTTAAAAACACCAACTGAGCTGCACCATACAGTCCAGTATGCTCTTCTTTGGTTTCTTTAATAAAGTCATAATGATTAAAAACTCAGTGT
>NW_013958887.1:1411-2030 GCF_001266775.1 Austrofundulus limnaeus
AGAGAGAGAGAGAGAGAGAGAGAGAGAGAGAGAGAGAGAGAGAGAGAGAGAGAGAAATGTATATTTTAAGGTCTCAAAGGGTTTTTAAAATTAAATTGTTTTGCTGTGAGTGAAATGAGCCTGGGACAAGATAAGCCAGCTTTCAGCCTTCACCGCAGTCCAGAAACCTCTCCACACAAGACCAGACGCTCTGGGTGGACCCTTGGTGCTCAGCGCAGACCGAGGGGCCTCTCTGGGTCAGAAAAGTGGACCCACAGGATCCTTCTCATGGACTCGGTCTTTCAGCAAAGCGGCAGGTCGACCAGGAAGCTTTAAGGAGCTCACAGCCGGAGGATGTTGGTTTCAGGCTTCAGGCAGAACAGCCTGACACAAAAAGATGGTGTTTCACCAAAATGATAAGGTCCTTGTAAAAACGAGAAAAATTATGCTGCAGGAGAAACGTTAGAAGTTCCCGGTATAGGAACAAGAGTCGGGGTGGCGCCCAGCGCCCCGAGCTCCGGTGGGGAAGAACAGAAGAGCAGAAGACTGATGAACTGAAGTCACAGACAGTTTTGTAGAAACAGGATGAACTGTGTGTGTGTGTGTGTGTGTGTGTGTGTGTGTGTGTGTGTGTGTGTGT
>NW_013958888.1:0-1030 GCF_001266775.1 Austrofundulus limnaeus
TCTCTATCTCTCTCTCTCTCTCTCTCTCTCTCTCTCTAATAAGTTTGTTAGCAGAACAACCCTAATGTTTGTGGAACAACTACTTTAACAACAAATTGATGCATCTCTCATAAGTAAGTTCAGAAACAACTGGATTACTTGATTGAAAGATGCTAATTATATTTATTGGGTTCACCTAAGCACAATTTTACAGCCTATTTTCCTCCAAACAATTATCCTGATTTGCACTGTACTGTGTGTGTGCCCCTTGACAATTTTAAGTAGAGTTTGCAAAGAAAGGTATTGGTGTGTAGAGAAGCCCCAACTCAGTCATACACAAACATTTATGGCAAGAAGAGCCCAATAAACAAAATAATAATCAAAAAACATCTTTTAACACTGACAATAGGACCATTGAACTTGTTTTTATACCTTAAGGGAAAATTTTAAGTTATAATGTTCTAAAAATTTAAACTAGTAATGAGTTTCCACAATGTAGTCAAAATGCAAATATTTTATAACAAATAATAAAAAAGACCTGTCCAATGACAGAAAAGAGGGTGCAATTTCAGAACGATTCRTTCTGAACTGTCAAGCTGGCATACCTTAGAACACTTTAAATACACTGGTTTAAAGGACGTAAAAGAGTGGTAAACCATTGTTGTAGGAATCTGTATCTATCAGAATTCATTCTGCTTTGTGATCTTGTTTAAAAGCATGGTGAGTTTCTTTACCTGCATTCCCCAGTAACATTAAAAAGCCAATAACCACAGACAAATGATATGTATGGTGAAAGGGAAGGAATAGGAAGCTAACTGTCCATCTTTTTATTCTGCCTCCTCATTTCTTTGCTTTAAAATCTTACATTACCAGTCTATGAACTATTGATGTGCATTGGCAAGAATTTGGTGATATGATACATATCCTTCATACACAAGGGTCACAATACATGATATATTGCAGTACTTTAAGCACATATATTGAAATATATTGTCATTTATTTTCCAAAAATTCAAAGTTTAAAAACTAAGTATGTTTTATATTTATGTTT
>NW_013958889.1:0-776 GCF_001266775.1 Austrofundulus limnaeus
TGTGTGTGTGTGTGTGTGTGTGTGTGTGTGTGTGTGTGTGTGTGTGTAGTGCTTTTCTTAGTTTGTATTTATATTACAACACAGAATTATCTGCGAAAGAGCCATAAATATGATAACTGTTGTTAGCAGGCCAGAGTCAGTCATGGAGTTTGACGCCCATGGTAGAAGTGAAGATGAGAGAAGGAGAAGGAGGGAGAGGAAGTAGGAGAGTGGAGCAGGAACTACCACAAATATGCAGTACTGATTTGCTTTTGTGATGAATGAGGAAATGAGTTTCACACAATTGCCAGACACCTGAATAGTTTTAAAATGTTTATTTGAAAACAGGAAGCTGGATCGGGTCTCGCACGTCAGAGGAAACAGGAGCTCTAAGCAGGAAGGAATAAGGTTAGTGGCTGCACAGAACTGATGGGCAGATTTAATAATAAAGGAAGCCACTAACATTTTCAGTGAGCACTAGGTCTGGACAGAACTCCTGAACAATGTGGACAGCCTTGGGTGAAGTCTGGTGTTACTTCTGTATATTCAGGGTAAGCTCCAGTGGGACTTGGAGGCGCGGGACAGGTCCGTGAGCCAGTCGGGGGTCATACACAGGTGATCAGAGAACATAACCAGGTTAGGAGGAGCAGACTTATCTCATGGTTGGGGAGAGCAGGCGTGGGTCAAAATCCAGGAATCCGATGACTGAACAAATCCAACTGAAGCATCTGTCACTAATTGGATCAGCAATTGACACAGCTGCAACCATTTGAGTCCTCCTGGTGGTTCTACTATTT
>NW_013958889.1:1776-2030 GCF_001266775.1 Austrofundulus limnaeus
CCCATAAGATCAACAAACTGCATGTTATCGTCTCTGGCAACCATCACGAGTTCGGTGAGTTTCTAGTTTTTGATTCCTCCTCACCTCAACTGATTTTTGGTTTTCCTTGGTTAGAAAAACATAACCCTGACATTAACTGGAAAGAAAGACGTATTAACTCATGGAGTAAACATTGCTCATTAAACTGCTTAAAGTCTGCATTATCTGTTTCCATCAAAGAAAACAAAACATCTGAAGACGTAGATCTTTCTAAG
>NW_013958890.1:0-655 GCF_001266775.1 Austrofundulus limnaeus
TTTTACTTTTTATTAATTCCTTTTTTCAATTCATTTCAAGGCCTGTGGTCATGTCAAGCTCGGATGAGGAACTGGACGATGCTGCAGAAAAGCCAGAGACCCCACCACCATCAGAACTGGAGAAGAGGCATTCAACTTCCCATCTGAACATCACTCGTCCATTTGTTCCACTGGCACCACCCTCCACTCCTTCAAGTGTGGTTACGCAACAAAGTCCAAGACGCCTTGTGCCAGGCACCAATGCCACCATATTTGTACGTGTTCTAACCCTCCTGGAAGACATTAAGGAAACTCTGAAGGTTCACAGTCGAGTGCTACAGTCGGTCCTGAAACAACACGATGGACCGGTCACTGCAGTATTACCTGATGGTGCTGTTCTTCCCCTCCGCACAGTCGCAGACGTGGAAGCACTGGAGCAAAACTTGGCAGACACTGTCTTCCTGAAAGAAGTGGTAAATAAATAGTAATGATAATAACTGTTCACTGATTGAGGCTTTGATCCATCTATGTTTATTCTGGCATTTATGATAAAGGAAAGCTACAGTTTGTTCCAACATGGTTAGTGAAATTCAGCAGTGGGAAGAGAGCTCCACAATTAATTTTTTAAAATAAAATAAATCTATAAACATTACCTATTTTGGAGTTGTGAAATACC
>NW_013958890.1:1655-2030 GCF_001266775.1 Austrofundulus limnaeus
CTTACCAGCCAGATTACCAGAAAAGAAGCAGAAAAGGCAGCATCCAAGTGGCTTATTGGTGCAAGGGATAGAGGAGGAAACTGCATGGTAAGGGCACAGTGTCATGTCCAAGAGAGATGTAGAGCTTAGAGATTAGGTTTAAGGGTTAATTTTTTGTTTTTCTGTTTCATCAACTTGTGCTCTGTAGGGAGATGGCTGCTAGCAGATAAAACAACATGTCTCTGTCTTGTACCTGATTTGGAGAAGTCTCAAAGCATGGTCACACTAACGTTTTAGACAATTTATGCCAACTTGTGAAAAATTTAAAGATATCTATGTTAAATCTAAAATAAAAATAAATCAATTATCCCTTTTTTAGGCGTGTACATACTTTAA
>NW_013958891.1:0-524 GCF_001266775.1 Austrofundulus limnaeus
TGCGCTTGAACCTCTGGAGGCAATATCTGCTAGATTTTTCTCAGAAAAAACATATCTCCACTGCTGGGGGGCGCTGTTGAGCCTTATCCTTTGAACTCTATTAGAGACAAATGTATGAAAACGGCGTGCTTTGTTGTTGATGTAGCCTAAAACTACTTTAGAGTCTGTCCAGAAATGCTTGTCAATCTGGGTCAATCCAAGTTCATCCTTTAACATGTTGCTTGCAGTAGTGGAGACAACAGTGGCTATCAGTTCGAGTCTTGGTATTGTTGTTACTTTAATAGGAGCAACTCTGGTCTTTGCTGTGACTAAAGCACAATGCACTTTACCATCTTTGTTTACATGTCGCAAATATGAACACTGACCATAACCATATGAGCAAGCGTCAGAAAAATGATGCAACTCTGTTTTCACTATTTGGCCAAAGTCTTTAGGAACATAACAGCGTGGTATTGTGATTTTCTCTAAGTTCCTCAAGTCATTTTTCCAGTTATCCCACACAGGCCTTAAGTCACTGGGGAGGT
>NW_013958891.1:1524-2030 GCF_001266775.1 Austrofundulus limnaeus
ACAAGAAGGAATGTGAGAACGGTTAACTGGTATACAGTCTTTAGTGTAAGCAGGAGGGAGTTCGAATATTTCTGAGGAGTTGTAGCCTCTCACCTTGAGACCTGAGACACGTTCACTTTGCACAACAGCATCTTTACCAAGCATTGTAGTGAGCCTTAACCTTATTGGTGTAGAAGTAGCTTTGAGATGCTTAGACACATCTTGGTCAATGAACACTGTGTCACTCTGGGTGTCTAAAAGTGCATAAACAAGCCGTTCTTTACCTGGTTGTTGATCTGATGAAACCCACACTGGTACGATCATGGAAGTACTTACACATTGTTCGTTGGTTTCTGCATTGAGAGAGAGGGTTGTTGCAGCCTGTTCTGTGCTGGTTTGAATTCCATTAGTGGGTGATTTATCATTGCCATAGTTGAAGTCGTGCAGACATGTAGGGTGTTTTTTCTTACACATTTCACAAACAAGTCTGTAACGACAGTCTTTTGCGCTGTGTCCTGGTTTGAAAC
>NW_013958892.1:0-677 GCF_001266775.1 Austrofundulus limnaeus
ATACAGTATATATACAGTATAACTGTTCAGAATGACCAAAACCCCAGTTCCAGTAGTAGAAAAACAACTCAAAGTTTTTAGTGTCAGAGCCTCCTCCAGAGGAGATCTAGAGATCCCATACAGGAAAACAACCTTTGGAGAAATTGTCCTGTCAGTCAGAGGAGGACACTTTTGGAACAGTCTCCCAACAAATTTAAGGGAATGGCCCAATTATTACACATTTAAACAGTCTCTTAAAAGTTCTGAGTCATGTATTCACTGAATAATTTTATTGTTGTAATGTCATTTGTCTGAACAAATGTCTGTGTATTGCTTGATATTGTATATTGTGATCTTGTGTTGTTTTGTTTTCCTAAACACCTTGTGTTAATTTTTTTTCTTCCTGCCTTAGGACTACAGATGTGAATTAGCAACTATGCTGTAATCTGGCTTATTTACAGTCTATACAGAAGTATAAAATTGTTCATTAATGTGCACTGTCCTGATTAAATAAACAAATAAAATAAAATAAACTCCGCAGCATGATGCTCCCACCACCATGTTTCACTGTTACTTTTTATGACCCAGTTTCTTCCTGCATCAAACATAGCTTTTGAAATTGTGGTAAAATCAACTCTCTCTCTCTCTCTCTCTCTCTCTCTCTCTCTCTCTCTCTCTCTCTCTCTCTCTCTCTCTCT
>NW_013958892.1:1677-2029 GCF_001266775.1 Austrofundulus limnaeus
ATGAAAAACCTGATCTAAATTTCTAGTGATGTTGTAAAAAGTCTTATGGAAATATATGAATTTTTTTTCTCCTTTTTATTGATTTACAAATATATAATTTATGTTTCACCAGTAATAATGGGGTTCTGAGTGTAGGTTATTGAGAAAATATGACTTTAGCATCAAGCTGCAACAAAACAAAAAGTGAAGAAGCTCTAAATATCTTTGGAAATCTCTGTATTAAAAGTTAATTATATGATTTGTCAAAAGACACAAACTTGTGACGAGCTCCTATAGTTTATTCTTTTTTTTTATTACAAATACTTGTAACTTATTCTTTATTGATTTCACATTGTTTTAATACTGAACACAT
>NW_013958893.1:0-1029 GCF_001266775.1 Austrofundulus limnaeus
TAATATTATAGCTGTACTCAACAATGAGTTCTGTAGAAATGATTTTTAAAGTCTTTCAAACAGGGAACCTAACATAAGTTTTAGTAATGAGACATCTACACCAGAAGGTGGCGCTGTTGCTTTCAGTGCACTGTTCTGAAAAAGACTTTTGACCGTCCTTTCCGGATTTTCTTGGCTGCGCTGTTTCCATAGCAACCAAAAGGCAACAAACGTGATGGAGTAAAGTTAACTCCACGACAGATAAAACATTGTAAGCGATGGGTGGTAAGTAAGTTTACGTTGAAAAAAATATTTACTGTAAAACAACTTAAAAGCAGAGTTTTACCGCACTTGAGATGATGGGATCAAAGTGAAACGCCGCCGCTGGTGGGACACTTCATTTCGACATGACAGAGGAGGTGTGCGTCCGGGTGGCGGTTCGGGTCCGTCCCCTGCTCCCCAAAGAGGTCCTCCACAACCACGAAGTGTGCGTTCGGGTGGTGCCCGAATCTGCGCAGGTGATGCTCGGCTCGGCCCGCCTCTTCCCCTTCGACCACGCGTTCGGACCGACGGCCAGCCAGGGTGAGGTGTACGAGTCCTGCGTCCAGCCCCTGGTGGAGTCCCTGGTCGACGGACACAACGCGACCGTCTTCTGTTACGGCCAGACGGGCTCCGGCAAGACATACACCCTGGGAGGAGGGAACCAGGGTACGGTTCTAAGGTTCAGGGTTGGTTTTTGTGTTTGTTTTGCTTTCTCAAAATGTTTGTGCAGTCCTCACAATGTGTTAGAGGTATCAAAGCTGGGAGAAAATATACAGAAATGACTTTCATACCAAGCCATTTGCTGTTCAACTTGAAAAGCAGTGTTGTATAAAGTATCACAAAGTGATACTCGAGTAAAAGTACAAGTATCTTACCAAAGAATTACTTTGGTCAAAGTTAAAGTCTCATTTAGTAATATTATTTGAGAAAAAATCTTAAAGTAGCTGATATATTTTGTTCGTATGTATTAAAAGTGAAAGCATTGATTTAAAATGAGCAGTTATATAT
>NW_013958894.1:0-207 GCF_001266775.1 Austrofundulus limnaeus
ATAAATGTGTCAGGTCAGACACAATAAATGTGTCAGGTCAGACACAATAAATGTGTCAGGTCAGACACAATAAATTTCTCAGGTAAGAGATTATAAATGTCTCAGATCAGAGACTATAAATGTCCCAGGTCAGAGAATATAAACGTTTCAGGTCAGAGACTATAAAAATCTTAGGTCAGAGACTATAAAAATCTTAGGTCAGAGATT
>NW_013958894.1:1207-2029 GCF_001266775.1 Austrofundulus limnaeus
GTCCCAGGTCAGAGACTGTAAACGTCCCAGGTCAGAGACTGTAAACGTCCCAGGTCAGAGACAAGAAATGCCCCAGGTCAGAGACAAGAAATGCCCCAGGTCAGAGACAAGAAATGTCTCAGGTCAGAGACTATAAATGTCTCAGGTCAGAGACTATAAATGTCTCAGGTCAGATCCTGTAAATGTCTCAGGTCAGATCCTGTAAATGTATCAGGTCAGATCCTGTAAATGTCTCAGGTCAGTTCCTATAAATGTGTCAGGTCAGAGACTATAAATGTCCCAGGTCAGAGACAAGAAATGTCCCAGGTCAGAGACAAGAAATGTCCCAGGTCAGAGACTATAAATGTCTCAGGTCAGAGACTATAAATGTCTCAGGTCAGATCCTGTAAATGTCTCAGGTCAGATCCTGTAAATGTATCAGGTCAGATCCTGTAAATGTCTCAGGTCAGTTCCTATAAATGTGTCAGGTCAGAGACTATAAATGTCTCAGGTCAGAGACTATAAATGTCTCAGGTCAGATCCTGTAAATGTCTCAGGTCAGATCCTGTAAATGTATCAGGTCAGATCCTGTAAATGTCTCAGGTCAGTTCCTATAAATGTGTCAGGTCAGAGACTATAAATGTCTCAGGTCAGAGACTATAAATGTTTCAGGTCAGATCCTGTAAATGTCTCAGGTCAGATCCTATAAATGTGTCAGGTCAGAGACTATAAATGTCTCAGGTCAGAGACTATAAATGTCTAAGGTCAGAGATTATAAATGTCTCAGGTCAGATCCTATAAATGTCTCAGGTCAGATCCTATAAATGTCTCAGGTCAGATCCT
>NW_013958895.1:0-1029 GCF_001266775.1 Austrofundulus limnaeus
ACACACACACACACACACACACACACAGAACTGAGCAGACCTAAACTCTCCTGTTTTTACTTGTTCCCATGTCTTAAACTCTGTTTAGTTTCGACTCTTTGTGTTGAACGTGTCTGAGTGGTCTTCAGTCCAGGGGGTGGGACTCAGTTTTATACCCTGACCGTGTCTTTGGTAGTTTTTCGGCTAATATTTCTGAGTTGTGTAGCTGTAGGAGGTTTCGGCTGCTGCTGAACTGAAATGGTAGCTGATAGCTGCAGCTGTTCAGCTCTTTATTCACATTATTTATGAAGCAGTCAAACACCAGCTGACCCCCAACAGACCGGAGCAGAGCCAGACCCTGGGACATGTTCTGAGCTGCCTGGTGGTGAAGCGGGTCGTTGTCGGGCCGAGCCGTGGGTTCTGTCCCTGCAGCGGTCCACACGTTGTGTTGGACACAAACTGTTGTTGTAGAGCAGGTGTGTAACGGTTCTTTTCTCTGATGGACAGACTGGTTTCAAACTGTAGATTTAACAAGATGTAATAAAGTCTTCATAAGATCTTCTGTAACAAACTGTCTGCAGTCTTCTTTAAACACTGCTGCTCACATAGCAGCTAAAACTACACATATCAGCTAAAACTAAAGGTAGCAGCTAAAACTAAAGATATCAGATAAAACTAAAGGTAGCAGCTAAAACTACACATATCAGCTAAAACTAAAGATATCAGATAAAACTAAAGATATCAGATAAAAGTAAAGATATCAGATAAAACTAAAGGTAGCAGCTAAAACTAAAGATATCAGCTAAAACTAAAGATATCAGATAAAACTAAAGATATCAGATAAAACTAAAGATAGCAGCTAAAACTACACATATCAGCTAAAACTAAAGGTAGCAGCTAAAACTAAAGATATCAGCTAAAACTAAAGATATCAGATAAAACTAAAGGTACCAGCTAAAACTACACATATCAGCTAAAACTAAAGATATCAGATAAAACTAAAGATATCAGATAAAAGTAAAGATATCAGATAAAACTAAAGATATCAGA
>NW_013958896.1:0-456 GCF_001266775.1 Austrofundulus limnaeus
TCCTGATAGTTCCAGAAATTATGAAACGTATTTAAAAATGCCTTCATTTTCTAACCATAAAACAATGTTAAAAATGTACAAGGAAAAAACAAAATAAAATAAACAAACAAAACAAAAAATAACGTTCATGGCATTTACTGTATGTACAGATGTTATTTAAAAATAACTTTACTATAAGAACAGCTGAAGTAAAGCTTGTTTTCTAAATTGTAAGCCAAAAAATGAATTAAAAATTAGCCAAGTGTATTAAAGGGGTCTTAACGCAAAATGAAGTTATGGAAGCAGGGGAATGCTGTCCGTGGTGCTGAATCAATAGCTCTTAAACACAATTAACAAAACTTTGAATGAAGAAAAAAGAGATTGAAGCTGCACTCAATAACTAACCTCAACAGGAGAGTCAGGTTGATCCAAGAGGTTCTTGTCACTCTGGATCCTCTGCATGGTTCCTGTAGAACT
>NW_013958896.1:1456-2029 GCF_001266775.1 Austrofundulus limnaeus
ACACAAAAAATACATAATCATTAATAACGTTTTTATTTCATTCAGGAATTGTGCAGACAAACTGGACTTTTTACTATGCCGAGTTACAAGCGGAGAACGGCTGTAAGTATTGCTGTCCACAGTTCTGAAACTGACGAGTTTTGCCACCTCCTGACGTCACTCATTCAGAATTTACTGACTATAGAAACAGCGCCTACGTTAACGGGAGATCAAATAAGCCCGTGTGTCCTCGGGACGCCAAATCACTCTCAATCCTCGATATGCTCTCACATTGTTGTGTTTATCTGAAATTTCATCTAGATATCAATAGTCATAAATGCAAGAAATGTATATAAAAAGGTATTTGTCAATACATTATGAAACACATAGAAACCAATTCAGAGTTTATCTGAGGTATAATATAAAAAAGGAAAACATTTAAAGTAGAATACAAACAGAAAACTTATTTTCTGTGTGATTTTAAATTAATTGAACGTGAGTGTTGTAGAGAATAAAATTTATATTTGAAGAAGACAAATACCCAGATGGAGAGAAAGAGAGAGAGATGGGGAGAGAGAGAGAGAGAGAGAGAGA
>NW_013958897.1:0-353 GCF_001266775.1 Austrofundulus limnaeus
GCATTCAACTGTCTACATTCACCTGTCTACATTCACCTGTCTGCATTCACCTGTCTGCATTCACCTGTCTGCATTCACCTGTCTGCATTCACCTGTCTGCATTCACCTGTCTGCATCCACCCGTCTGCGGTCACCTGTCTGCATCTACCTGTCTGCGGTCACCTGTCTGCATTCACCTGTCTACATTCACCTGTCTACATTCACCTGTCTACATCCACCTGTCTACATCCACCTGTCTGCATTCACCTGTCTACATTCACCTGTCTACATTCACCTGTCTACATCCACCTGTCTACATCCACCTGTCTGCATTCACCTGTCTACATTCACCTGTCTACATTCACCTGTCTACA
>NW_013958897.1:1353-2028 GCF_001266775.1 Austrofundulus limnaeus
TAAACTACTTATAGTACTGTACTAAACTACTTATAGTACTGTACTAAAGTTATAGTACTGTAATAAACTTATAGTACTGTACTAAAGTTATAGTACTGTACTAAACTTATAGTACTGTAATAAACTTATAGTACTGTACCAAACTTATAGTACTGGACTAAACTACTTATAGTACTGTACTAAAGTTATAGTACTGTACTAAACTTATAGTACTGTAATAAACTTATAGTACTGTAATAAACTTATAGTACTGGACTAAACTACTTATAATACTGTACTAAAGTTATAGTACTGTACTAAACTACTTATAGTACTGTACTAAAGTTATGGTACTGTAATAAGCTTCTAGTACTGTAATAAACTTATAGTACTGGACTAAACTACTTATAGTACTGTACTAATGTTATAGTCCTGTACTAAACTACTTATAGTACTGTACTAAACTTATAGTACTGTACTAAACTTATAGTACTGTAATAAACTTATAGTACTGGACTAAACTACTTATAGTACTGTACTAATGTTATAGTCCTGTACTAAACTACTTATAGTACAGTACTAAACTTATAGTACTGTAATAAACTTATAGTACTGTACTAAAGTTATAGTACTGTACTAAACTTATAGTACTGTAATAAACTTATAGTACTGTACCAAACTTATAGTACTGGACTA
>NW_013958898.1:0-796 GCF_001266775.1 Austrofundulus limnaeus
TTTTTTTTTCTGTTTTAACCAACATAGATTGCTGCCTTTCCCCATCAGAGACTCTGCTGTGGATGAATCCTTCAGTCGTAAACAACCATTGGGCTAGAAAACGATGTGAGTCAAGCTAAAGTCTCACTGACACCCATGAAGGAGCTCTCTTAGTGTCATCGACCCAGGATATATTCAGAGTTGTTGTCTGTACTTGGCTAGAAAAGGAGGCATTAAAATTAAAAAAGCGTCGACTTGTTTACCTGAGTGAGATTTAATTGCCTGATTTGTCCATGAATCCTTCAGCTCTGCTGTGACAGTGTCTCCTTGTTAGTTATTCAGGGCTTCGTTTGCTTCATATTTCTTTTTCCTTTGTCTGAGGTGCTGAAAGCTACAAAAAAAGTGTCCATCCTCAGATGATAACTGCAGTTACGCCTCCTGGATCACCGGGAAGAAAGAATGGACTTCTTTTATGAGAATACAAAGAGATTAGACTAAGTAAACAGAACTCAAACAACACATGGCGGCAGTCGTTTTCGGTATAATATAGAACCCTTTGAGCAATATTTTGAGTTATACTGATAAAGAATCATTTCGTATAACAGCAAAAATCAAAACCAGCCTTTCTCGCCTCTCGGATCCTATCTTTGCCTTTAGGATAATAAATGTTAAGTGGCATGTTGACCTAACAGATGCGTGATGATTAAAACGATGTGTGAATGAAAAATCTTGCTCCAGAGTTCTTAATTAAATGAGCCCACGTTGTTCAAGACGTGCCTCGGCGATGTCAAGTTATCAGAATGAGCAGCAGAGATCC
>NW_013958898.1:1481-2590 GCF_001266775.1 Austrofundulus limnaeus
GATCAACAATTTGACCACCAATTTAAACATATAGTATTTTTTTCTTTCTTTTTGGCCACTTCAGGTTAAAAAGGTCACAAATGTTGCAGAAATTAAAAAGTAACATTCAGTTTTGTTTTCTACTGAACATATAGTTTTAAGAGAGATCAGGAAATGTGCTTTCCTTTTCAGAATTTTTGTATTTTTTTCAGCTCGTGATATGACTGCAGAACTTTCCACCAAACACAAGCTGACCGAGCTTCTCCAGATCAGTAATGATAAGCTGTGCTCCATGACAGGAGAAAGAGACCTGCTGAATGCCAACCTCACTGAACTGAATAAACAGCTCATCAAGCTTCAGAGTTTGTTCAAACAAAGTAAGTCTGCCTGGTTGTGCGGGTGCCTCAAGTAAGGATGTTCTCATAAGTTCTAGTAAGTTCTTGTGTAGATGGCTGAGTGAAATCATGCAGTTATTTATAAAAATTTGTTCCTTTTTCTAATGATGTTCCTTTTTTCACCTTCTATAATTTCCCTTTGGGATCAATAAAGTGTCATTCATTTATTCATTCGTTCATTCAAAATAAAGCAAAACTTAGGTTTTAAAAACCTTTAGTATTGGTATTGTTAAACTTTAAATATTTTTTGTTTGTTTTGTTTTTGCAAAATCCCAAACATAAACATTCATTAATAAGATTAACAAAATAAAGTTAAAAAATGTTCTTTTACATTGCAATGGCCAATTTCTACATGGAGGAAATGGAAAACAGAGCACTTGACATTTTCAGGGGAACATCAAGCCACTTGTAAAGGCAGCAGTGGGGGAGTCGTCTCATAACTGGTAGGTTGCCGGTTCAATCACCCATTCTAGCTATCTCAATCATTGTGTCCTTGGGCAAGACACTTCACCCGCCTTGCCTACTGATGGTAGCGCCAGTGAATGGCAGCCCCGAGGACTCTCATTTGATTATATTGGAACGCCACACAACCAGACATGGCAAATGGCATGCACTCCAGACATTTTTTGAATTGACAAAGTCGCCAGGATGTGAAACAAATCATCTTCAGCCTCGAGATAGTCATGTGGTTGTTTTGTTTTTTAGCCTCTTTTTTATATTCTTTTAGGAAAAACA
>NW_013958898.1:3590-3822 GCF_001266775.1 Austrofundulus limnaeus
ACTAATGGACCATGATTTTAAGTTGCCCCTTAACAATTCCAACATTTTTTTTTTACCTGGACATCTATAAATAATTCTATAATTTAATTTGCTAACTGTCTCCATCAGTGTTTTTAGAGAAATGTGAATTTGTAGATTTTGCAAGCTTGCCATATTTTTATTATACAATGCTATACAATGGGCAGCTGTGGCAGAGTGTTTAGGGGAGTCGTCCTAAAGAAGGTCACCAGTT
>NW_013958899.1:0-525 GCF_001266775.1 Austrofundulus limnaeus
CACCCGCAACGTACGGAATAACCACTGGTTTGGGTCTGGGTTTGGGGTCTTCATTTTCACCTGAAGGTTGCATGGAAATCAAAATCAAGGAATAGACTACCGGTACCTTTCCCCCGACACACAAAAGGGTGTAAATCAGCTTTATTACAATATGATATTATATTGGTTTGTTTGGATACAATGTTTCTCAATATTACAAAGTTTGTCATGATTAGAGGTGTAAGAAAAAATTGATATACTGAACTATAGCAATATTTCATTTCCTGATGATGTATCCATTCTCAAAAGCACTGTATCAGTTTTAATGGATGGATGTTGTAAGAAGAAGAGTGAAATACAAACGCAATACTCACTATTGTTCAGTATTTTTCTGATGGAATAAAAAATAAACTGAATTTGATCAAATTATATGCATGTAATGCATGGTGTGCTCTTTATTCTGAGTTTTTTATTAGTCCTTTGGAAATAAAAAGTGGCAAAATATCACCTGTAATATGTCACAATTAGGGTTGGGCAATATTGGCA
>NW_013958899.1:1525-2028 GCF_001266775.1 Austrofundulus limnaeus
CTTTGGGAAACACTGTAATAGAAAGTAAACAACAAGTAGGGCTGGCAATATGGCCTAAAATATGTCATGATACAAGCATTTCATATCAGTCAATTTAGATAATTAATTAGTTTTTTGTTTTATCCACACTGCCTGGCCAAAAAAAAAGTTGCCACCTAGATTTAAGCAAATATGAGCCTCCTATTGGAAAATTACTCCATAGGTGATTATCTTTCAGCTGGCAGCAAGTTATTTAACCCCAACTGGGGCTTCATTTTGTTAGGGAGCATTAAGATTGGACTGTGGAGCAATGGACGAAGGTGATGTGGTCTGATGAGTCTGTTCCAGAGTGATGGGTGCATCAGGGTAAGAAGTAGGGATGTCCCGATACAGATGTTTTGCCTCCCGATACAATCTGATTTTTTAATGATTGGTCTTTCCTATACCAATCCAGTAGCTTTATTTTTGTATTTCTTTCCAAGTGACAAGCTTGGTAGTATTAAAGCTGCTGTTCCCACCACGAG
>NW_013958900.1:0-455 GCF_001266775.1 Austrofundulus limnaeus
ATCAGAACCTGACAGGTAACCATCAGAACCTGACAGATAACAATCAGAACCTGACAGGTAACCATCAGAACCTGACAGATAACAATCAGAACCTGACAGGTAACAATCAGAACCTGACAGGTAACCATCAGAACCTGACAGGTAACCATCAGAACCTGACAATTAAGAATCAGAACCTGACAGATAAGAATCAGAACTTGACAGATAACCACCAGAACCTGACAGGTACAATCAGAACCTGACAGGTAACCATCAGAACCTGACAGATAACAATCAGAACCTGACAGATAACAATCAGAACCTGACAGGTAACCATCAGAACCTGACAGGGAACAGTCAGAACCTGACAGATAACAATCAGAACCTGACAGGTAACCATCAGAACTTGACAGATAACTATCAGAACCTGACAGATAACAATCAGAACCTGACAGATAACCATCAGAACCTGACAG
>NW_013958900.1:1455-2028 GCF_001266775.1 Austrofundulus limnaeus
AGAACCTGACAGGTAACAATCAGAACCTGACAGGGAACAGTCAGAACCTGACCGATAACAATCAGAACCTGACAGGTAAGAATCTGAACCTGACAGGTAACAATCAGAACCTGACAGATAACCATCAGAACCTGACAGGGAACAGTCAGAACCTGACCGATAACAATCAGAACCTGACAGGTAAGAATCTGAACCTGACAGGTAACAATCAGAACCTGACAGGGAACAGTCAGAACCTGACAGATAACAATCAGTACCTGACAGGTAAGAATCTGAACCTGACAGGTAACAATCAGAAACTGACAGGGAACAGTCTGAACCTGACAGATAACCATCAGAACCTGACAGATAACAATCAGAACCTGACAGGTAAGAATCTGAACCTGACAGGTAACAATCAGAACCTGACAGGGAACAGTCAGAACCTGACCGATAACAATCAGAACCTGACAGGTAAGAATCTGAACCTGACAGGTAACAATCAGAACCTGACAGGGAACAGTCAGAACCTGACAGATAACAATCAGTACCTGACAGGTAAGAATCTGAACCTGACAGGTAACAATCAGAACC
>NW_013958901.1:0-587 GCF_001266775.1 Austrofundulus limnaeus
ATACCTAGTACACCTGGTACATATAGTAAAACTAATATACCTAGTACACCTGGTACATATAGTACACCTGGTACATATAGTAAAACTAATATACCTAGTACACCTGGTACATATAGTAAAACTAATATACCTAGTACACCTGGTACATATAGTACACCTGGTACATATAGTAAAACTAATATACCTGGTACACCTGGTACATATAGTACACCTGGTACATATAGTACACCTGGTACATATAGTACACCTGGTACATATAGTACACCTGGTACACATAGTACACCTGGTACTTATATTGTACAACTAATATACTTAGTACACCTGGTACATATAGTACACCTGGTACATATAGTAAAACTAATATACCTGGTACACCTAGTACATATAGTACACCTGGTACATATAGTACACCTGGTACACATAGTACACCTGGTACATATAGTAAAACTAATATACCTGGTACACCTGGTACATATACTGTGGTACACCTGGTACATATATTGTGGTACACCTGGTACATATACTGTAGTACACCTGGTACATATAGTACACCTGGTACATATACTGTGGTACACCTGGTACATATA
>NW_013958901.1:1587-2028 GCF_001266775.1 Austrofundulus limnaeus
ATGCTGAGATACTCAGTTACAACTCAGCATGGGATTTTGAGAAAAAACTTAAAGAAAACTCCTCGGGGCTGAAGAAGTTAACGTAGATGTGTAATTTCCTGAAAAGAAGCTGATTTTTGATTTTGTTTTTTATAATTTTGGTCCATCAGTTTCTCTTATAGTTGCTGAAGTTCTATTAAAGCAGGAGCACTAAAAGTCTGAGGAACATCTAGATCATCTAACTATGACTCATTCAGAATCACTGCTGCTCATCTGATGACTCAGCCAAAACCATGATTATAAATGTGATCCATGAAGACAGCATCTGAACGTATCTGTAGCATCAGGAGGAAAACAGTCGAGACCAGAAGGTTTTCAGGTTAGACCAGACCTGACTGAGCTTCAGTAAATAATCCAAACCGCTCGTAGGAAAACCTTCTGGGAGGATCATCGGTGCCTTGT
>NW_013958902.1:0-262 GCF_001266775.1 Austrofundulus limnaeus
GTGCCCCTGCTTGTTACACATTTTATACAATTTCTCCTCATAAAGTGCATTTTTTTTAAATGATTATATCAGTAATGCTGGAGTTTTAGACAGCACACGACATTTCTTCTGAATTTTTTTATTTTGTCTTAATCTTTCACCACATTGCTGCGGACCAGGGGTCGGATTTATAAAACTGGCGTACGCACAATGAGAGCCCAGAAACTTGCGTACGCACTTTTCACACCAAGGTTGTGATTTATAAAATCCAAACTTGACGTGA
>NW_013958902.1:1262-2027 GCF_001266775.1 Austrofundulus limnaeus
TGTGTGTGTGTGTGTGTGTGTGTGTGTGTGTGTGTGTGTGTGTTACCTGAAGGACTCTGAGCTGAAATAGTGCTTGCAGTAACAGAGTCGCACCTTCCTGTGCTCCCACTCCCACTGGAGGGAGGCGAAGGGGAGGAGAGGGGTGAGGGACTGTGCTGTGGCACACAGTGGGCCACTGCGAAACCTGCCGATGATGCAACATGTAAACAAAGAACACAGATCAGATATGCCGTCACTGCTAGCATGCACAATTTACTCTAAGTACTTTCAGATCAAAGGGTCATGAGGGCTGATGATTTCACCGTGGAGCAGAAGAATCTCTGTAGTTCTTTTTTTGCTCTGCCATGTGACCTTGCAACACTTATTCATGGTCAGTGCTCCCACGTCACTTCTGTACGTCATATTCACCATCAAAAACAAGAATCCTTGAGTGGAGCTGTGGGCCGTTAGTTTTTAAAGCAGAGTTTCAAAGAAGGACTCCAGTTTACTTTGTGCTGCACTGATTCAAAGTAAAGCAGATGATAGCAGACAACTACAACAGTTTTTTTCTATTTTAGTCATGCAAATTGTGATTAACTAGTGCAAGAAATGAAAGAATATTTAGTTTAGTCAAGACAGTACCTACTCTGGTGGGTTGTCAAAACTTGCACAACCTTTTGGCGTATGTAAATGAAAACTGTATTGCCCCATATACAGTGGGGAAAATAAGTATTTAGTCAGTCACCAATTGTGCAAGTTCTCCCACTTAAAAAGATGAGAGAGGCC
>NW_013958903.1:0-621 GCF_001266775.1 Austrofundulus limnaeus
CCTATTTACCTACAGTTTGACTAGGAACAATACAACACATGATTCAACAAATACAGCCATAATGTGACAAGAGCAGACTAAAAGCCCTCATGTCACAGCAAATCTGATTAAAGGTACATATATGACATGGTAGATTTATACTGAGTGGATCAAATTATTGTGGTGGTCATGAACAAGCAAAGGTAATGGAGTCAAACTTGAGTTAAACTGTTTTATTTTCAGCCCCTCAGCAACAGCAGAGCTCTGGTCAGATTGATGAAGAGTTCACTGCAGCTCAGCTCTACATCAACAAGATGAAGTCTGCAGTGAAGACCATGTGTCAAAATAAAACTGTCTTAATACAACATGAAAAAGTGTATTTCAATCAGAACAAAAAGAACTTAAGTACATTCTGTGTACTTTGTCAACAACAATAAAACCTTCAAATCTTTTACTTAGAAAATTATTCAAATATCCAAACAAAATGAATGTAAATGTTTTTAATCTTTGCAGCTTTAAATGTTTGGCGACAACAATGGTTTGTTCATTCAGATAAAACCAAGACCTGTGAAACTAGACGTCTGTTGTGTGTTTTTACAAATATGTTCAGGAACAAAACCTATTTGAAAAATCCTAAAGTTA
>NW_013958903.1:1621-2027 GCF_001266775.1 Austrofundulus limnaeus
TCACAGGCAAATGGTTTCTGTCCTGTGTGGATCCTCATGTGTCTGTTTAAGTGTGATTTATCACTAAATCTTTTTACACAAACATCACAGGTGAATGGTTTCTGTCCTGTGTGGATCCTCATGTGTCTGTTTAAGTGTGATTTACGGCTAAATCTTTTTACACAAACATCACAGGTGAATGGTTTCTGTCCTGTGTGGATCCTCATGTGTCTGTTTAAGTGTGATTTACGGCTAAATCTTTTTACACAAACATCACAGGTGAATGGTTTCTGTCCTGTGTGGATCCTCATGTGTCTGTTTAAGTGTGATTTACGGCTAAATCTTTTTACACAAACATCACAGGTGAATGGTTTCTGTCCTGTGTGGATCCTCATGTGTCTGTTTAAGCCTGATTTATCACTAAATC
>NW_013958904.1:0-353 GCF_001266775.1 Austrofundulus limnaeus
ATTTTGGCCTTTGTGATATTTGGCGACTGCATCATCCAAAGATTACTTTTCCCCCCCAATGAGTGCATCAATCGTCTTCCCGTATTAAATATTTTCTAGTACGTAACTCAATTATATCTACAAACTCTGATTCAGAAATACATGATACTACAAGCAGCGACGATTGGTATCAAAAGTATTAAACCTACCAGTAGATGGCACTTAAAAACCACTCAAACCTCTTCCTGAAGCTAATTTAATCAAAACAGAGTGGACATCCTTAAATGGAAATAAATGATAACCCACCAGTATCATCATCTACTTTATAGGAAACTGGCAAAGTACTTTCAATAGGCATAATAATGTTTTTCTCC
>NW_013958904.1:1353-2027 GCF_001266775.1 Austrofundulus limnaeus
TACATACACCCAAGAAAATGTACTAGTAAGAGTAAAAAAAAGTTTTTGATAAAGACTACTTCAGTACTGCATGATCAAAATATGTTTTAATATTTTAAATTATGCCATCAGACATACAAAATGTTATGTGCAAAGTATTTTATTTGAAAGACTAATCTGAAAAAATTACACAGTTAACACAATTACAAAATAAGTAAGCAGAAAGAAACACTTTTATTCTTCCAAATTAAATGTAAGCACAGCTGAAAGGCTCGGTCTCATTCCATACCTCTTGTTGTACATGTTGTAGTATAAATGTAATAATTTTAAATCCTTCAGTTTCAGATAGTTGCAATTATCTTTACTCAAAATAACAAGTTATGGTTTTCCAATTTTCATCTCACAGGGGGCGTCCAGCGACAATCCTGAAATGAGACAGGTGAATGGAAGAGAAAACGAAGAAATCACAGCTGTTCTTGACAGTGATGAAAAACAGGTAAGCAACAAGGCATACACTTTTTCCTCTTCTAGGTGCTTAACTGTTACAGTTCTCATATCAGTGAGAAACACCCAAGTGGAGCAGCAGCTCTGACTTAGCTTTTGGCATATTTGACTGAACATAAATCATAAAATGCTACACATAGAATTCAACAATTATTCCAAACATAACATTTAGTCAAAAAGAGGTGTAATAT
>NW_013958905.1:0-1027 GCF_001266775.1 Austrofundulus limnaeus
AGTTGGTATAGGTTGTCTAGTATGACAGGGCCTTAAAAGCAGCAGAAGCTCCAGGAAACAATTTGAATCATCAGCGATACACAAACTATCAGCTGAGACCTGGTAAAGAAATGTCAAACTAGTTAGCTTGAGATTATTTATTGCTTAATAAAACATGTTGATTCAGCCCCTTTGCAGACCATTTAAGGTGCAGCTACATAAATATTTAACTAAAAATTAGCTAAACTAACTTAATAAAAAAATAGTCTGCAGTTAGTTAAAATAGGCAAAACTAGTTAGTTAGCATTTACTTATTTATTTACAGGCAGCCACCTGTTATTAAAAAGTTATTAAATTAGTTCCACCTACAGTGATCTGATAACAACAGTGGTAAACTCCCAGTTTAAAAAAATAAAACACACTGTTTTCACATTTTTGGAATTTAAAACGGAAATAGAGTAACCACCCGTTTTTAATTTTTCAATATTTGTTTCTTTAAATGAAAAATCGAATGACCAAAATGTACACAGAGATTCTGTAGTTTTGATTAAGCATCTGGTTTCTGGATTTCAAAAAGCGAGTAAAATAACTTCATCTGGACCAAATGACCGTTTGAGCCCAAATCCAATTCAGAAAAAAATAATAATAATTATAATAATAAAATTGTAAGAGTAAACTTACCTTCCCATGGAAATGACATATCTGGGCTCAGCCATCTGGTCATACACCTGTTGGATGGAAGAAGTTGTTTAACTGTGGTTAGATAAGTCTGACTCTGAGCTAATCTGTAGATTCAGCTGGAGGAAAGCTTCGTGCTCGTCTGCCAATCCGTCTACAGGCTGGTCTTAATCCAGCCAGATTTAACGCAGCTATACTGTTCCCATCGCTCCCATCCTGCGCACAGAAATGTCTGACTGACATCACTGTCAGCATCGACAGGCTGTAAACAAAAACACGTCTCTTTCAACCTGCGGAGTTCAGCAAACTTCAGACAGCTGTTGTTGCACTGAATCGTCGTCAAATAAACCACACTATATTACAAGATGGG
>NW_013958906.1:0-335 GCF_001266775.1 Austrofundulus limnaeus
CAGTTGACCTGGGTTCAATTCCCAGCTAATGCAATCGCTGTAGTCAGCTTTGAATTTCATTTTTAAATCCTATGTTCTACTACGGCTTCAGGAAAACACTTTGAACCTATTTCCAAAACATTCAGAAGACAAAGCACATGACAAAGGAAATCTTAGCTCCTGTCTAAATAGCTCTAAACACCTTTTTCAATACTTTCAATTCTAATTCTTATACCTGAATTGCAAACACAAAACACTGCATTTTTCAAACTACCATAGACCTTTTCAAGCCAGTCATCCATGATAACATGAAGCAGGTTTTATTGTTCTCACATCAAAAAAACTATGACTTTGCC
>NW_013958906.1:1335-2027 GCF_001266775.1 Austrofundulus limnaeus
CACCAAGACAGATTCATGTGCAAGACAGTTGAGCTTGAATAACTTAGTGTTCCCTGACCGGGAATCGAACCCGGGCCACGGATCCTAGCCACTAGACCATCAGGGACAGCTTGTGCAGCTTATTAACTGTAATAAGCTATCTATCCTGATGCAATCAGTCAAACTTGATGAGATGTACGTGCCGTGGCACGCTGCATGAGAATCACCCACGAGTACTGCATATATATTGAAGATGACAGTGGTGTTGAATGTCAACACTGATTTTTCTATAAAGATTTCACAAAGCATCAAGAACAACAGTTTGGGGACCATCAGGTTTTTCTATTAGTGCATCAAATTTAACATCGTGTGCATTGGTGGTATAGTGGTCAGCATAGCTGCCTTCCAAGCAGTTGACCTGGGTTCGATTCCCAGCCAATGCAATCGCTGTAGTCTGCTTTGAATTTCATTTTTAAATCCTATGTTCAACTACGGCTTTAGGAAAACACTTTGTACCTACACTCAAAAAAGTAACTTCTTCAATTTACTTAATACAGTTATGTCAACAATTTCCACTAAACTGAGTTGTGTTCTATACAATTCTAAATGATTATTAAGATGCTAATAAATGACTTATGTGTAACCAACATAACAAAATAAAGTAATTCCAACCTTATCTGGTCAGCTAGAATTTACTTAATAGGTCTGTGTTC
>NW_013958907.1:0-373 GCF_001266775.1 Austrofundulus limnaeus
GTTGTTGTTGTTGTTGTTGTTGTTGTTGTTGTTGTTGTTGTTGTTGTTGTTTTCAAATATCATTCTAAGAATCCAAACATTTTGACTTTTTTATTAGCCTTATTAAAAGTTTTCTTTACAAATGTTTTTATGACAGTTTGGTTGGGTCTGTAGGGGTGGGATGTCAGTTTGCTGAGCAAGACAGACTACAAACTAAATCTACTTTAACCAAATCATTGTTACAAATTATCCATAGAACAATGTGCCTGTTGAGCACCAACATGTAAATGTCCTTACCAAATAACAAACAGATGTTTGAGAAAGTTATGTAACTAGTTATATTACTAAATAAACTACAACTACCTTTTAAATCACAGATTACACAGATTTTCCA
>NW_013958907.1:1373-2027 GCF_001266775.1 Austrofundulus limnaeus
ACTCATCATACACCCTCTGTTATGTCTTTTCTACTTTTTTCTATACCCTATTTTGCATTTCCTTATATTACTCTTTACCTGTTTCAATCCTATCATTGTCCCATTTCTTCTTGGCTAACCTATTCGTCTGGATAACTTTCTATATTTCATTATTTCACCACCAGGTTTCCTTATCATCTCTAGTACCTTCCTACTTGTCTCGCTAAGCACTTTTGATTCAGTAGCTCAACTGTCTGGAGGTTGTTTTTCTGACCGGCCTTTACCAGCTGCTCCCTGTACACAGGTTATCGCCTTAATCCTAAGGTTGGTCGTCCAAGCGGCACTATAGATAAAGCTCACTTCATCTGTTTGTGTCTGGAATATTGTTATTTTATCTATAGCTATAGATATAAATAGACAAGTAAGTTTTAGTGAGGCCATCCATTAACCTTTATTAGAGTATTGATTTTAAGGTGTTGCAATAAACAAGACATTCATCTGAGAAATTCTAACAGACCCTTTGCTTTCACTTTTACAAAGAAAAAAACAAAAACGTCAGTCATTTAGAAGAATGCGACTTTGTTTCTATTTTAACCCCATTTATAGAATCAGATGGGTTTATTTTTCAAAAGACAAAGGAATATAAACAGCATGTAAAACACTGAATTTTGAGAT
>NW_013958908.1:0-461 GCF_001266775.1 Austrofundulus limnaeus
GGCTAATGAGAAAGCGCTAGTGTGTTTGTTATCTCAGATAACAAAGAAATACGTATTTGTGTTGCCATAAGAGCCAGTGAGCCGGGCTGAAAAGTACAGTTTTGAAGGTTATGAGGTTATGAGGAATAGTTGTGAAAAGGTTAAAAATTAGGAACAGCGCTGAGTCTGTATGTGTGTGTCTGTGTCTGTGTGTGTATATGTGTGTGTATATGTGTGTGTATGTGTATAACTTCCGTGTGTGTCTGGGGCAGCAGCAATAAGTCTAATCGGAATCACTCTGAAACCTAACGGTGTCAACGTCCGAGTGGTTTCGAGGATATTTTTGCACAGCTGTCTATTAAGGATTGTGATTTATACGCTGCTGATATTAGATTCGGTCAAAAAGTCGGGATCAAAAGGAAAACCTGGAGCAGTCCACGTTGGGAGGGCCCCTTCCAGGTGTTGCTGACCACACCCACTGC
>NW_013958908.1:1461-2027 GCF_001266775.1 Austrofundulus limnaeus
GGGGGGCTTCTGCGCTCTATTGACAGAGCAGTGTTGCACTTCCATCGCCAACAGCACCGCTCCTGATGGAAGCCTGACAAAAAGGATGAAAAAGCATGCAGGCATTGACACCACTGAGTGGAACTCATGGATGAGTGTGTTTGGGTAAATATAGAACACTGACTTCATAAATTATGTTTCAGTGGCTGTGTTTTTGCAGCACAATTCACCTTGTGTAGATGTTGTTCATTCAAGTTTTGGTTAATCGGATCATTACCACAGCTATTCAGCCCGTCCAGGAGCAAGTTTAGGCTCTCCTCCCCCTGTCTGAAGACCATTATGATGATGTAGGCGTGGATTCTGACAATCACTATTTCCTCGATCAGGTAGATGACTATTACAGCTGTTAGCCAGCTGTTTGGTGTTTTTAAAAATAAAATAAAATAAAAGTAGAAATAAAATTTTTTTTCCCAGGGCCCGACTTATTTAAGGTTCTGTTGATTTTTACTTAGACTCAATAGTATTATTTAGAGTCACATTTATTCTTTTAAGTCACAATTACTCGTTTTTATTGAAGTGTTTTTATC
>NW_013958909.1:0-524 GCF_001266775.1 Austrofundulus limnaeus
CACTTCCTGTCCTCATCACTGTCTCACTTCCTGTGCTCATCACTCTCACTTCCTGTCCTCATCACTGTCTCACTTCCTGTCCTCATCACTGTCTCACTTCCTGTCCTCATCACTGTCTCATTTCCTGTCCACCTAAGTGTCTCACTTCCTGTCCTCACTGTCTCACTTCCTGTCCACCTCACTGTCTCACTTCCTGTCCACCTCAGTGTCTCGCTTCCTGTCCTCATCACTGTCTCACTTCCTGTCCTCATCACTGTCTCACTTCCTGTCCTCATCACTGTCTCACTTCCTGTCCTCATCACTGTCTCACTTCCTGTCCTCATCACTGTCTCACTTCCTGTCCACCTCACTGTCTCACTTCCTGTCCTCCTCAGTGTCTCGCTTCCTGTCCTCATCACTGTCTCACTTCCTGTCATCACTGTCTCACTTCCTGTCCACCTCACTGTCTCACTTCCTGTCCTCATCACTGTCTCACTTCCTGTCCTCATCACTGTCTCACTTCCTGTCCTCATCACTGTCTCACT
>NW_013958909.1:1524-2026 GCF_001266775.1 Austrofundulus limnaeus
GTTTTACTGATTTAAAGTGATTTTTCTTTAAATAAATGGTTTCAAAAGATAAAACGATCCTTTAGTCCAGATGTTTTTAGAAAATATCAGTTTTTATCAAATTTAATTTAAAACAAAATGTTTAAAACTAAATCAGTCTTTTATTTCAGCTGTTTAGTTTCAGCTGTTTTTATCTTTAGCTGTTTTTAGTTTGCAGCTGTTTAACAGAATAAATGGGTTTCATGGAACCAGCTGGTTCTGTCTGAGTTCTTTTGATTAAACCTGGATTATTGAACACCCCCTGGTCCAGTCTGGTCCAGTCTAAATCAGGTCTGGTCCAGTCTGGTCCAGTCTAAATCAGGTCTGGTCCAGTCTGGTCCAGTCTAAATCAGGTCTGGTCCAGTCTAAATCAGGTCTGGTCCAGTCTAAATCAGGTCTGGTCCAGTCTAAATCAGATCTGGTCCAGTCTAAAACAGTTCTGGTCCAGTCTAAATCAGGTCTGGTCCAGTCTAAATCAGGTCTG
>NW_013958910.1:0-337 GCF_001266775.1 Austrofundulus limnaeus
ATTGAAAACATGAATATTCACTTTGTGAAAAAATCTCATCTCTTCTGAAAAAAAGGAAAACTTAAAATTTTATTTTAGACTCGGACTAAATATACATTGAGTATACTTTGGTAATTTTTCTGATTAAACTATTTTAAAGCCTTTAAAATTTGATTGTTCTAATTTTGAATAAATTTCCAAAAGACACCTGAAGTTTCTTCTTCATTGAGTGAGAAACATTTATTGGGTGGCTAAATATTATTACGTATTCATACTTTAAGGTAAATGAGTTTGATACAAAAGAGTCAATATTGATCAGTAAAACTAATCAGGTTCCCCTGAACAACAACAGTTAAAG
>NW_013958910.1:1337-2026 GCF_001266775.1 Austrofundulus limnaeus
CAGAAGCTGTGGTTGCAGCTCAGAGACACAGGATCTTTGAAAGTCTCTGAACAAACATGGCAGCTCAGGTAACTCTGAAGAAGTTCTATTCCAGCCATTTGATCAACTTTTATCACATTAATAACAGCAGGTCTCATCAGTTCTTCACTTCTCTGCTTTGAATCCTTTAAAAATGTTCTTTCCAGCAGAGATCCAGTGATGGAGTTCAGGTTAGTTCTAGACTCCCAAGTTTCTCATGTTTTCTTTAGGAGGTAAACTCTAATGAAGGGCAGGTGTGCTTAATCTGGAGAGGAGACAAGTGGGCGGAGCCTTTAGCTGGGGGCATTCACCTTACTTCCTGTTCTGTCCTTTGGAGACAAAGACCTTCGCCCCTTTTAGGTATTTTTGTATGAATGAATAAATATATTTTTTTAACCTTCTGATGTGTTTGAGTGATGATTGTTTGAAGTTTCTGACATTCTGAGGCAAGTTCTTTAGAATGTGTGACCTGGAAACATTACAATTTCTCCATAAGCTGCTATGTGAGTTAGTCTCCAGCAGGTGGCGCTGTCAGTGTCATCTTTCTAAGCTTTTTATTTATTATCATTTTTCTGTATTTGTAAAACTTTAGATTTTTGGGAGGAATATTACTAGAAAGAAAGAAACCCACAAAAATGTCCTTGAGTTTTCTAAAACAAACAAAAACAAAC
>NW_013958911.1:0-280 GCF_001266775.1 Austrofundulus limnaeus
GACTTTGCCTACAGTCTCTTCGTCCTGTGTTTCCCCGTGGCTCCATGTGTTTTTGGTTCTTTTTGCTGCCCTGTCAGCTTCGTTTTATTTTGTTAAATAAACATTTTTTGTTTTACTCATCTTTCGTCCTGATTCATTCCTGCTCCACAACGCCACAGTCTAGGCTTTATGGGCAGGTGATCCATATGAAAGTAATTTTTAAAGCATTGTGCTCTTAATAATGATCATTAGTGATGGGTCGATGAGGCATCATGTGTCGTTTCGACAAATTACCAAACTG
>NW_013958911.1:1280-2026 GCF_001266775.1 Austrofundulus limnaeus
AACAAGCCCTGTGAGATCCTTGGCCTGTTTGCGTTTATGACAAAATCATTGATAATTTATATCTGGAATCACTCATAAAGCCGACTGTAAAGAGCAGCAATACCGTGCATCTTCACATCTTCACCTAACATTATCTTGTTTTATTTTTACAATGGTGGAAAAATGAGTGCTTACCGGAATTCAAGAATTCCTCAAGGTTTGGTTCACTAATCTTCACATATTTCTGCTCCTCGTTAATTTTTGTTTTTAGAAGCATGATTATATCTACAACAAAACAAAAAAAATGACAATTGTGAGTTATGGAAACAAGTAAAAATAATTTTTAGTGCATAATGTATTAATGTAAAATAAAATCTTTTTCAGGATATTTCAAAAATAAAAGTCTAATTTCATTCAATTCACACACCAGATTTTTCGTGGTAATGCAAAAGTATTGCAAGGTAACATAACAGATAATGCGAGGGAATAAAAATCCCCTCATGTCCCTTCGTGGGATCTGTAATGGCTCCTTGTCTCTTAGCAAACTTTGCTTTCAGCACCAATAGAGAGGAGACACATTAAAATACATCCAATTAAATATTAGCTTTTTTATTTATTATTTATACACTAACTATGAGTAGTTGCTCATTTTTGTGGACTATTACGTCTGTAAAACGTCCAGCAGTAAAGAGCGTATTTTTCACAAAGTTAAAAAATGATAAATGGATTGTATTAAGCTACACGAAGCATTTCAGACACACGGAGTA
>NW_013958912.1:0-472 GCF_001266775.1 Austrofundulus limnaeus
GTGGTATATAAGTCATCTGATTGCACTAAATCCACATTCCATATCTACTCCAGTGAGGCTAGTGTGGAACAGTAGCCAGAAGTACAGAGGTCTGAGCTTAAATGACATGTTGATTAAAGGTCCTGATGTCTTGAATCCAATTAGAGCTGTCTTGCTGAGGTTCCTGGCGGGTGTCTTTGCTGCTCTTGGTGACATCCAAAAAATGTACAACTCTGTGTGGTTGGAGGAGAAAGAGGTCCATCTGCACAGGTTTCTGTGGCGTGACAGTGAAGATGCTGAAATAGAAGATTTTGCCATAACAAGAGTTAATATAGGAGATAAACCTGCTGGCTGTATAGCCCAAGTTGCCATGCGGGAGACTGCTAGCCTACCCCCATTCACAAAATTCAAAGAGGAGAAATGTGTGCTGGAGGAAGATGTCTATGTCGATGACATCCTGACATCTCACAACAACCTTGACCACCTGAAACTC
>NW_013958912.1:1472-2026 GCF_001266775.1 Austrofundulus limnaeus
GGTTAGGTTAGTTAGATCAGGTTAGGTTAGGTTAGTTAGATCAGGTTAGGTCAATGTTAGGTTAGGTTAGGTTAGATTAGTTAGGTTTGATTGGTTAGGTTAGTTAGGTTAGGTTAGGTTAGTTAGGTTAGCTTAGTTAGGTCAGGTTAGGTTAAGTCAGGTTAGGTTAGCTTAGTTAGGTCAGGTTTTGTTAGGACGAATCATTGCTCAAAAAGTTGTTGACAGGTGTATGGTGTGCAAAAAGGCAAGAGGAAAAACCTGTCAACAAATAATGGGGAATTTACCTGAAGAAAGGTCTAGTCCCAGTGCACCATTTCAGTTTATATCTGTTGATTTGTTTGGCCCATACCAAGTGAAAGATGACGTTAAGAAAAGAGTGAGCATGAAAGTTTGGGGTGTGTTGTTTTGCTGTATGTCAAGCAGAGCCATTCACGTTGAACTAGCAAATACACTATCTACAGAGAGCTTCATACTTGCCTACCAAAGGTTTATATCTATCAGAGGTCATCCCCAGAAGGTGTGGTCAGACCCAGGTACAAATTTCATTGGGGCAA
>NW_013958913.1:0-555 GCF_001266775.1 Austrofundulus limnaeus
CCTGCTCCAACCACTACCACAGCTGCTCAAACCACAACTACAGCTGCTCCAACCACAACCACACCTGCTCCAACAACAACTACAGCTGCTCCAACAACAACTACACCTGCTCCAACAACAACTACACCTGCTCCAACCACTACCACACCTGCTCCAACCACTACCACACCTGCTCCAACCACAACCACATCTGCTTCAACCACAACCACATCTGCTCCAACCAAAACCACATCTGCTCCAACCACAACCACACCTGCTCCAACCACAACCACACCTGCTCCAACCACTACCACACCTGCTCCAACCACTACCACACCTGCTCCAACCACAACTACAGCTGCTCGAACAAAAACTACACCTGCTCCAACCACAACCACATCTGCTCCAACCACAACCACACCTGCTCCAACCACAACCACAGCTGCTCCAACAACAACTACACCTGCTCCAACCTCTACCACACCTGCTCCAACCACAACCACACCTGCTCCAACCACTACCACACCTGCTCCAACCACTACCACACCTGCTCCAACCACAACCACAGCTGCTCCA
>NW_013958913.1:1555-2026 GCF_001266775.1 Austrofundulus limnaeus
ATTTACTATTGTTTTCTAACTTGACTTCTCTTTCTGTTAAATGTAAAAAATGTAATTGTTAGTAGTGTTTTTCATAGTTCCATTTTATGACTTTAACAAGCAAGTGAAACTTTTAGGTTTACAGTCTTTGTAAGCCTAATAATCAGAGCTGATCTGAATTGGCATTTTGTTACTTCTTTGAAAGCAATTTCACAGCAAACTATTAGTGGCTTTAAGATACTACATTCGTTACAAATTTAATCACCAACCAAAACCTATGTTAAGGTAGTCTATATAATTCTTTAATTTTCAAGAGTATCTTTTGCCAAAGTATTTTGTGTGTCAATATATTTACATTTTTAAAATGTGAAATGGAAATATGACAAGTGTGGTAATTATTGAAACCACATACTGAACAAACTCCAGTAAATTAGTAGTATACAAATATGACAATGTTTGCAAAAATGTTTCAATTAGGTTTTCCTTTTAGAC
>NW_013958914.1:0-444 GCF_001266775.1 Austrofundulus limnaeus
TGCCAATATTGCCCAACCCTAATGTCCACTGTATGTCCATATCACATGTTGTGTCCACTGTATGTCCATATCACATGTTGTGTCCACTGTATGTCCATATCACATGTGTCCACTGTATGTCCACTGTATGTCCATATCACATGTTGTGTCCACTGTATGTCCATATCACATGTAGTGTCCACTGTATGTCCATATCACATGTTGTGTCCCCTGTATGTCCATATCACATGTTGTGTCCACTGTATGTCCATATCACGTGTCCACTGTATGTCCACCGTATGTCCATATCACATGTTGTGTCCAGTGTATGTCCACTGTATGTCCATATCACATGTTGTGTCCACTGTATGTCCATATCACATGTTGTGTCCACTGTATGTCCATATCACATGTTGTGTCCACTGTATGTCCATATCACATGTTGTGTCCACTGTATGTCCACTG
>NW_013958914.1:1444-2026 GCF_001266775.1 Austrofundulus limnaeus
ATGTCCTTGTCACATGTTGTGTCCACTGCATGTCCATATCACATGTTGGTTCCACTGCATGTCCACTGTATGTCCATATCACATGTTGGTTCCACTGCATGTCCACTGTATGTCCATATCACATGTTGGTTCCACTGCATGTCCACTGTATGTCCATATCACATGTTGTGTCCACTGTATGTCCACTGTATGTCCATGTCACATGTTGTGTCCACTGTATGTCCACTGTATGTCCATGTCACATGTTGTGTCCACTGTATGTCCATATCACATGTTATGTCCACTGTATGTCCATATCACATGTTGTGTCCACTGTATGTCCATATCACATGTAGTGTCCACTGTATGTCCATATCACATGTAGTGTCCACTGTATGTCCATATCACATGTTATGTCCACTGTATGTCCATATCACATGTTGTGTCCACTGTATGTCCATGTCACATGTTGTGCCCACTGTATGTCCATATCACATATTGTGCCCACTGTATGTCCATATCACGTTATGTCCACTGTATGTCCATATCACATGTTGTGTCCACTGTATGTCCATATCACATGTTGTGTCCACTGTATGTCCA
>NW_013958915.1:0-830 GCF_001266775.1 Austrofundulus limnaeus
TCCATCCATCCATCTATCTCGTCCGTCCATCCATCCATCTATCTCGTCCGTCCATCCATCCATCTATCTCGTCCGTCCATCCATCCATCCATCCATCCATCCATCCATCTATCTATCTCGTCCATCCATCCATCCATCCATCTATCTATCTCGTCCATCCATCTGTCTTTCTCGTCCATCTATCCATCTATCTCGTCCATCTATCTGTCTATCTCATCCATCTATCCATCTATCTCGTCCATCTGTCTGTCTATCTCGTCCATCTATCCATCTATCTCGTCCATCTATCTGTCTATCTCGTCCATCTATCCATCTATCTCGTCCATCTGTCTGTCTATCTCGTCCATCTATCCATCTATCTCGTCCATCTGTCTGTCTGTCTGTCTGTCTGTCTGTCTGTCTAATTTATTTTCCCAGTGACGTTTGATCAGCTGCAGGACAATGGCAGCTCTGATCAACATGAAATCTCTCAGGAATATAGTTGAGTCCGTCCTACTCTGCTCCCACCAACGGTTTTACAATAGACCCCATATTTTAGGCAGGGGCTCCATCTAAAAAGGGGTAAGAAGCTTCAGATTTTTGTTGTTGTTTAGCTCTGATGAAGGGTTAAACATCAGGCCCGCCCTCCAGCTTTGATTGACAGGTAATAATAAAGGCCTGTCTGTGAGCGTGATGCGTTCAGGTGCTTATTGTCAGCAATGAGAGGGCGTGACCGCCTCAATAAATCAACCTTAGAACACGCAGTGATTCCCACAGGCAGGTGTGTGTGTGTGTGTGTGTGTGTGTGTGTGTGTGTGTGTGTGTGTGTGTGTGTGTGTGTGTGTGTGTGT
>NW_013958916.1:0-627 GCF_001266775.1 Austrofundulus limnaeus
CTCAGTGTCAAAGGCTCTGCAGGAGTCTGTAGTACTCTGTAGTACTCTGTAGTACTCTGCAGTAAACTGTACTGTGTGTCTCAGTGTCAAAGGCTCTGCAGGAGTCTGTAGTACTCTGTAGTACTCTGTAGTACTCTGCAGTAAACTGTACTGTGTGTCTCAGTGTCAAAGGCTCTGCAGGAGTCTGTAGTACTCTGTAGTACTCTGTAGTACTCTGCAGTAAACTGTACTGTGTGTCTTAGTGTCAAAGGCTCTGCAGGAGTCTGTAGTACTCTGTAGTACTCTGTAGTAAACTGTACTGTGTCTTAGTGTCAAAGGCTCTGCAGGAGTCTGTAGTACTCTAGTACTCTGTAGTACTCTGCAGTAAACTGTACTGTGTGTCTTAGTGTCAAAGGCTCTGTAGGAGTCTGTAGTACTCTGTAGTACTCTGTAGTACTCTGCAGTAAACTGTACTGTGTGTCTCAGTGTCAAAGGCTCTGCAGGAGTCTGTAGTACTCTGTAGTACTCTGTAGTACACTGTACTGTGTCTTAGCGTCAAAGGCTCTGCAGGAGTCTGTAGTACTCTAGTACTCTGTAGTACTCTGTAGTAAACTGTACTGTGTCTCAGTATCAAAGGCTCTGCAGGAG
>NW_013958916.1:1627-2025 GCF_001266775.1 Austrofundulus limnaeus
GTAGTAAACTGTACTGTGTGTCTCAGTATCAAAGGCTCTGCAGGAGTCTGTAGTACTCTGTAGTACTCTGTAGTAAACTGTAGTAAACTATACTGTGTCTCAGTATCAAAGGCTCTTCAGGAGTTTGTAGTACTCTGTAGTACTCTGTAGTAAACTGTAGTAAACTATACTGTGTCTCAGTATCAAAGGCTCTTCAGGAGTTTGTAGTACTCTGTAGTACTCTGTAGTACTCTGTAGTAAACTGTACTGTGTCTCAGTATCAAAGGCTCTGTAGTACTCTGTAGTACTCTGTAGTACTCTGTAGTACTCTGTAGTAAACTGTACTGTGTCTCAGTATCAAAGGCTCTGTAGTACTCTGTAGTACTCTGTAGTACTCTGTAGTACTCTGTAGTAAACTG
>NW_013958917.1:0-699 GCF_001266775.1 Austrofundulus limnaeus
GCTTTAGAACCACCGGTGCTTGTGGTGCAGGACAGCAAACGTTTTGGACCAAGATGTCAGATTTAAGTGACTTTTTGCGTGCCAGAGGTGTTCCCGAAGCTTCTATTACATTAATGGAAGAACAAAAGGTGAGTAAAACAAATGAGTTTTGTGCCGAACACTTACAGCCAGCTGTTAGCATGCTAGTTAGCTTATATTAGAGTAATAAACAAAACGTGTTTGAATCACTGTTGAATCAAACAGATGAATAAAGGATGTAACCGCTCTTGATAGCTGGAATTATCCCATAATGCATTTATTTTTGGTCCTCTGTTTGAATGTTTTACAATGAAATTAAACAGTAGCTACATGTTAGCCACTGGCCAAATAAGATGCCTGCTGTTTAAACACATCTCAGCTACAGAACAGAAGTACAGTTGTTTCATCTTTTTTCTTTTAATTTACTCCCGGTTGACTGATAATCCACAGAAACATGATAGAAAGGTCTTTCTTTGGGCGCTGTCCCGTATCGATCCTAGAATTCGATGCTTTACTATCGAAGTACTTCAAAGCACTTCGCTTCGGTCCACAAATAATGCTTCACCTGAGCATCGAGTCGGAGGCAGGTTCCGATGTAAACACTGAACTAAACAAGCGTGTCTGATAATTATTTAATCAGCTCTGGCTGAACAGTAACTTCAGTACGGAAGCGTCTTGCTA
>NW_013958917.1:1699-2025 GCF_001266775.1 Austrofundulus limnaeus
TGTACAAAAAAGGAAAGAAAGAGAAAGAAAGAAAAAGAAAGAGAGAGAGAAAAAGAGAGATAGAAAAGAAAGAAAGGAAAACGGAAAACAAACTGTGAAAATTTGGTTGGTGTTAATGGGGGTTAAGATTAGTATTCAATAATAAGTGTAATGTGTTTAATTACAGAAAAACTTTCCATTTTTTCTTATGTTCATATTTTGCAGAGTAATGTCTGAGGGAAAAAGTCAGTGGGAAATTGAAATGCAAAGATTATGTGTTTTGAGCTAAAAGTAATGACTCTTGTTTAAGAAACAGTTTACACAAGGTTGTCAATTCTGCCAGTAGC
>NW_013958918.1:0-519 GCF_001266775.1 Austrofundulus limnaeus
ACTGGACACTGGCCCTGACATTCAAAACACCTTGAGTTCTCTGGTTGATGCTGTCTCCAAACTCTCCGACAGACTTGAATCTCTGCCACACAGATTCATCAAAATGCGGCTATGCTAGCTAGCTTTGTTAAAACCGTGGAGTTTAATGCGGCGGAGATCAAAGAGTGTAAAATGCAGCTGCAGGTAACAGTTCAAGAAGTATCTGCTCTCAAAGAGAACGAGCAGCTGCAGAAAGAGAGGCTTCTGGAACTGGAAAGATACAAACGACGCTGGAACCTCAGGATTAAAGGAATGAAAGAAAAGGAAGGTGAAAACACCCGCGACCTGGTGGCTGAGCTGCTGGTGAACATCTCTCCGGACTGGTCCCCCAACATGAACTTCATCATCGACACGGTTCATCGTGTCGGCCGAAGGGAGGAGAACAGAACGAGTCAAATCATGGTGCAGTTCACACAGAGGACGCACCGCGACGCGTTGTGGAGGAAGACCAAAGACTCGGCGGTCTGCACAGAGCTGGAT
>NW_013958918.1:1519-2025 GCF_001266775.1 Austrofundulus limnaeus
GTGATGTCCCTAGAAACAAAGGCTATTGGAAATTTAACTTTAATTTAACAAAATCTCAGATTTTTTGTGAACAAATAAAAAAATTCATTGTTGAAGTGATGAATGATGAATCAATACCATCTTATACTTCTAAATGGGAGTTTTTGAAATACAAAATTCGTCAATTCTCTATTAAATTTGGAAAATCTCAAAAAAAGGCATCCAAAGTTATAGAACAAAATATAATAAAAGAAATAAATTTACTTTACAATAAAATTATTTCAACTGATAATGATAAACATAAGCTACAGACACTGGCAAATATACTAGATGAAATATATGTGAAAAAAGCTGAGGGGGCTTACGTAAGATCGAGGGCTAAATGGATTGAGGAGGGCGAGAGGAGCTCAGCTTATTTTTGTCGTTTGGAAAAAAGAAGACAGAAAAGAAACTCTGTTGAAGCTTTAATGATTAATGGACAGATTACAGTTAATCCCACCGATTCTGCTAATGACTCTAAATTATTC
>NW_013958919.1:0-413 GCF_001266775.1 Austrofundulus limnaeus
GTTGATGCAGCACAGACTGAGAGCATGACATAATACAGATTGCTGACGTAGTAGAGTAAGATCAAAGACTCAGAACAGTGCAAATGCTGACTCAGCACAGTCCGACTAGTGAATAAGTATAGTCTGAATGCTGAGTCAGCACAGTCTGAATGCTGACTGAGTACAGATTGTTACTAACTAAGTACAGTATGATTGCTGACTCAGTAAATTATTAATGCTGATTCAGAACAGTCTGAATAGTAATTCAGTACAGTCTGAAAGCTGACGCAGTACAGTATGATCACTGACTCAGCACAAAATGCTGCCTTAGTACATTCTGAATGCTGATTCAGCAAAAAATGCTGACTAAGCACATTCTAAATGCTGACTCAGCAGAAAATAAATGCTGACTCAGCACAAATTAAATGCTGACT
>NW_013958919.1:1413-2025 GCF_001266775.1 Austrofundulus limnaeus
CTCTATGCTGATTCAGACAAATTTTGTATGCTGACTCATCAAAAAATGCTGACCAAGTACATTCTAAATGCTGACTCAGCAGAAAATAAATGCTGACTCAGCACAAATTAAATGCTGACTAAGCATATCCTGATTGCGGACGTAGTTCAGACTCTTTGCTAATTCAGCCCATTTTGAATGCTGACTCATCACTATCTGAATGCCGACTCAGCACAAAATAAATGCTGAATAAGAACAAAATAAATGCTAACTCAGCACAAATTAAATGTAGACTAAGCATATCCTGATTTCTGACTTAGTTCCTACTCTATGCTGATTCAGATAAATTTTGTATGCTGACTCATCAAAAAATGCTGACTAATCACATTCTAAATGCTGACTCAGCAGAAAATAAATGCTGACTCAGCACAAATTAAATGCTGACTAAGCACATCCTGATTGCTTACTTAGTTCAGACTCTTTGCTAATTCAGCCCATTTTGAATGCTGACTCATCACTATCTGAATACCAAATCAGCACAAAATAAATGCTGACTCAGTTCAGTCTGAATGCAGACTAAGTACATCCTGATTGCTGATTTAGTTCCGTCTCTATGCTGATTCAGACAAATTT
>NW_013958920.1:0-323 GCF_001266775.1 Austrofundulus limnaeus
GTGACCCTACCTGGGACATAAAGCTCCTGACAACATAGCTCCTAGGATCATTGGGAAACTCAAACATCTCCACCATGATAAGATGGCAGCTCAGGGAGAGGTAAGGGTAATCCATTATAATAATTAGGTTTAGAAATATGGTGTGAAGGTTAGGTTTAAGAATAGACTAGTAATGGTGAGGGTTAGGAAAAATGTCTGGGTTAGACATAAATGCAGTTACAAAAATGAACTGTGTGTGTGTGTTGGGGGGGCGAGTTTTTCCTACAATGTGGGGATTTTTTTTTTACCAAAAAAAGCAGCCTCATGGGGACTGAAATGAATCC
>NW_013958920.1:1323-2025 GCF_001266775.1 Austrofundulus limnaeus
ATGGTGGAAAGAGCATTTTTATAATTTGAGCGATCTCTGTAAGACAACAAACAATATTATTCAGAGAGGCTAGTTCAGTGATGGGCTGAGTTGAGGTAAGTTGTTTTAGTGAGGCAAGATGGTGGAGAGTGGCAGGATGTAGGACAACTGATTCAGCAGGGAGACTCGAGAGGGTGGCTGAGCATATGGTTCCAACAAAGGTATGTCTCAGGTAGGTTCAAGATATGTTGAAAGCATGGGGGGAAAATGTCATCACTGTACCAAAACCACCGCAAGTTCCAGTGAGGAATGGTTTTCTCTCAGTAGCTTAAAAATCCAGGAGCCTCATTAAGGCCTCCACATGGTCCATCTGAAGCCAAACAGTCATCGTGCGGTCACATGGTTCTCCAGCCTTCGTTTTCACAAACACCTTTCATAGCCCCTGAAACACACCATGCCAAGCTCCTCTCCAACTGTGGTACTCATCAGTGCAAGGATTTCTTCCTGCTGGAGACTACACTCCAGAAGAAAAAACAAAACACTGGTCTGCTGTTATTTGTCCACAAATCTGTATCAGTTACTCTACATCTACACTTTCTTGCAAATATATTCCTCCGTGAGCAACATCTGTTTTAGGTTGTATTCACACTCTTTTTTTTTTTTTGGTGTGGTTTGTATTCACATTGTGCTTTTTTGCAAACAAACTATAACTTGTAAACAAAC
>NW_013958921.1:0-581 GCF_001266775.1 Austrofundulus limnaeus
TGTGTGTGTGTGTGTGTGTGTGTGTGTGTGTGTGCATTTTTTTTCTGCAGTGAAAGAGTAGGCCGTCTCCTGTAACATTGCTTTCCAGCAGGTTGTTACTGGCCTGGAACTGTCTGGGCATATTAACACAGCTAACAGCTGTCTCACTATCTGAGACTGGGCTCCATTTCATCTGAACACAGGATGATTGATGGAAAAATGAGAGCAGAAAAACACACGGATTACCTGTCTTTCTTTTAGAGCAAACCTCAGAGGATGAAACATGAAATAAGTCAGATCACACAGGTCTACTTTAACTATTAAAGCAAAAATAAAGGTAAAAATCTGTATTAAACTAACCTTGGAATAGTTTGTCGATTGATAGACATGCTGATAATTACCCTCTTTGGGCCCAATTCACTCCTTGACTTACTTTCAGACAGCTAACGTTTGATGTGTGTGTTTGCTCCATGACTGCACTCTGACTCCACTGGCTTCACAAGGTCAATTAACAGACCTGAACAATGTTGGAAAAATTCCTACTGCAAGAGAATGTGAAATAGTGGATGAAGTTAATTATTCACAAAGGAAGAGTTTATATA
>NW_013958921.1:1581-2024 GCF_001266775.1 Austrofundulus limnaeus
TATTTATTTATTGTGATATTTTTTGTGGTGTAAATATGTTTTATACTTTAAAACATTTGATAACTTCATTTTTTGATTTGAGCAAAGAGGTCCATATCTTCAAAATAAAGTCAATGCTTGTGTCTTCTAGAATTATTGTTTATAATGCACCTCACATTTTTCAAAACTATTATTTTCACTGCAAATACCTCAGGGTCCTATTGCTTTCCAGAAACCTGCATCAATGATTTTTAAATAACTCCCCATAATGTTATTGTGTTTTTTTCCTTTTGTAACAGATGCTTTCTATGACATAATAACTGTCGGTGCTCCAGCGGCCCACTTCCAAGGGTTCAAATGTGGTGGTCTGCAACGACTCCTAAGCAGATATGAATCAGAGAAAAAGAGGTACAATACACACACACGCACACACACACACACACACACACACACACACACACACA
>NW_013958922.1:0-263 GCF_001266775.1 Austrofundulus limnaeus
AAAACAGTGACATGATACCAAGAACATCAACTATGACAAGAACCAGTGACATGATACCAAGAACATCAATTAAACAAGAACCAGTGACATGATACCAAGAACATCAACTAAAACAAGAACCAGTGACATGATACCAAGAACATCAATTAAACAAGAACCAGTGACATGATACCAAAAACATCAATTAAACAAGAACCAGTGACATGATACCAAGAACATCAACTAAAACAAGAACCAGTGATGATACCAAGAACATCAACTAA
>NW_013958922.1:1263-2024 GCF_001266775.1 Austrofundulus limnaeus
CACGTCTTTACTCTCTCTTTATTGTGACACGTCTTTACTCTGTCTATTGTGACACGTCTTTACTCTCTTTATTGTGACACGTCTTTACTCTCTCTTTTTTGTGACACGTCTTTACTCTGTGTCTTTATTTTGACACGTCTTTACTCTGTCTATTGTGACATGTCTTTACTCTCTATTGTGACACGTCTTTACTCTGTCTATTGTGACACGTCTTTACTCTCTCTATATTGTGACACGTCTTTACTCTGTCTTTATTGTGACACGTCTTTACTCTGTGTCTTTATTTTGACACGTCTTTACTCTCTTTATTGTGGCACGTCTTTACTCTCTCTTTATTGTGACACGTCTTTACTCTCTCTTTATTGTGACACGTCTTTACTCTGTCTATTGTGACACGTCTTTACTCTCTTTATTGTGACACGTCTTTACTCTCTCTTTATTGTGACACGTCTTTACTCTGTCTATTGTGACACGTCTTTACTCTCTTTATTGTGACACGTCTTTACTCTCTCTTTTTTGTGACACGTCTTTACTCTGTGTCTTTATTTTGACACGTCTTTACTCTCTTTATTGTGACACGTCTTTACTCTCTCTTTATTGTGACACGTCTTTACTCTCTCTTTATTGTGACACGTCTTTACTCTGTCTATTGTGACACGTCTTTACTCTCTTTATTGTGACACGTCTTTACTCTCTCTTTTTTGTGACACGTCTTTACTCTGTGTCTTTATTTTGACACGTCTTTACTCTCTTTATTGTGA
>NW_013958923.1:0-1024 GCF_001266775.1 Austrofundulus limnaeus
AAAGGAGGCAAAGCAGAGTGTCTGTTGAATAATTCAGCGCCCCCTGTCTGTACGAGTTAACGTCAATGAAGTTTGCGGCCTCCACCGCAGACTGCATAACTGAAGTGCCTCTAAAACAATGTTTACTGGTTTATATAGTGTCTGTCAACACACGCCCAGACTCATCAGAGCAAAACATGCACATATGCACATTTTCTACTTCTTGCGGGCACTAATTTATGTGCATTTTGGACAAACATTGTGACGGATTTGCATTAAAGCGAATGCAAGCACTTAAGAAAGAAAACACACACATTAAACTCACTGCATGTCCCTGTAGTGTACACAGTGGTTGTGAATAATTTAGGCATTGAAGACAGCAATGGGTTGCAGTGCAGGCTGCTGAGACAGCAGGTGACCCCGCACTCAGCAACAAGGACATGGTGACTGACTCCTCTCTAAACAATGTTTCAGTATGAAAGGGTCACTTGTTCTCGTTTTGACTAGTACTGTGCTCAACTCTCGAATCACTTCGGTTAGTCATCCAAAGCTTTCAGCAGTGGCCACGTTTTTATTTTCTATAGGATTCATTCACTTAAATATTTACACCTTGACCAGGAGGCACCAGAGGAAGTCATCGCCAGAGCAAATGCCAAAGACCTCCTGGACAGAATCGGCTCAAACCACCAAACCAGAAAAGGTCCAGTGATCACAAGCAGGAAGAAGAAAACAGCCCAGGCTCACAGCTCTCACACAAACCTCCCTGTCAGTACGCAGAGCAAAACACAACAAATCAAAGGCAACAGCAACGCTCCTCTCTGTGACCAGCAGTCTTCTAAAGGTCTGCATGATCACTTCAGCTCATTACAGCTGATTAAAGTAGTTGTTGGAATGATTAATAACATGCAAATTAGTTTTAATGGAGAGAGTTTAATTGAAAAGAAAAAGTTGATGCTTTTCTCATATGTTCATTAAGCTGTGCCCACTTTCACTACAAAAACAAAACAAAAACAAACAAACAAAAAAAAACAAAAAAAAACAAAAA
>NW_013958924.1:0-886 GCF_001266775.1 Austrofundulus limnaeus
TAACAAATCCTGCTACACATTTCATGCTAGAATTTCAACTTTTTGAGGGTCACAGATGGACAAATGACCCATGCCTGCAAAGAAGAGATTCAGACTGTTCATTTGGTGCCAAACACATGTCTGTAGGACCTTCTGAAGAAAAAATATAACAGAAATTATTCTGTCAAATCCATAAATATTGGAGAAAACCACAAAACCTTGCTGTATTTTCCTGGTACTGTTTGGTCCCTGAAGGTCCCAGGTAGACAAGTGACCCATGCCTGTAAAGAAGAGATTCAGACTGTTAATTTGGTGCCAACCACATGTCTGTAGGACCTTCTGAAGAAAAAATATAGCAGAAATGATTCTGTCAAATCCATAAATATTGGAGAAAACCACAAAACCTGGCTGTATTTTCCTGGTACTGTTTGGTCCCTGAAGGTCCCAGGTGGACATCTGACCCATGCCTGGAAAGCTGAGATTCAGACTGTTAATTTGGTGCCAACCACATGTCTGTAGGACCTTCTGAAGAAAAAATATAGCAGAAATTATTCTGTCAAATCCATAAATATTAGAGAAAACCACAAATCTTGCTGTATTTTCCTGGTACTGTTTGGTCCCTGAAGGTCCCAGGTGGACATCTGACCCATGCCCGGAAAGAAGAGATTCAGACTGTTAATTTGGTGCCAACCACATGTCTGTAGGACCTTCTGAAGAAAAAATATAGCAGAAATTATTCTGTCAAATCCATAAATATTAGAGAAAACCACAAAACCTTGCTGTATTTTCCTGGTACTGTTTGGTCCCTGAAGGTCCGTGGTGGACATCTGACCCATGCCTGGAAAGAAGAGATTCAGACTGTTAATTTGATGCCAACCACATATGTGTAGGATGTTCTGCAGGGAAT
>NW_013958925.1:0-1024 GCF_001266775.1 Austrofundulus limnaeus
AATGGTTTTAGGTGCTACTAAAATCTTCCTGCCAAAGGTAGAGATGCAGTTGAACTAGCACCACACTGAAGTTCACGTTTGTGTGTTTTTACTGCAGTAAATTTCAAGTTGGTAAACATTTTCAATTGGTTTTCATGGTTTCCACAAGTGGCGTCCATGTGACTAAGACATCCTTTCACATTAGTAGTTTATTTAGAGTTGACAGTTTCCATGGTTTTGTCCTTGTTTCTTTCTTCTTCTTTTTTTTTTTACTGAAATAAGGTCAACAGCAAAATGTTTTGATCAGGGTGCTTTTGTCCACCTGAACCAACTACCTGCAGAAAGAGAAATCACGACTGAGTGCAATGTGGAGTGAGTAGCAAGAAGTAAACAGTTGCAGTGGGCTGATGTGGGCTGAATCCCAACTTCAAAACTGGCTTTTGGATCATTTTGGGTAAGAAAAGGGTCTGGAGTGTGTGCTAGAGGTTGAGCATGTTGGTCGCACCTCCATACATAGCTTGGGTTTTGGAACCAAACTGAACTCTTACATTATTTTTACCCACAAAAGGGAAATCAGGTGTTTTAGTAAACTCACAAGGCTCCTGAGTAACTTGGTGTTGAAGTTCTTTCTATTAAACAAGGCTTGTTTGTGTTTACCTGAATCAAACATTAAAACAAATTAGCCACCCTCTCAGAGTTTGTGGATGGTGTTTTTAGAGAAGTGTCATTCAGGGAGTCCATTGTTCTCCTGAGAGACTTCCCTGTGGGGATGCAATTAAGAATAACCTCTCTGATCTGTATTTGCAGTTTTCTGTTGTTGCACTTCTGTGCTTGGCATAGATTGTCCATAATGAACAAATGTTCAAGTGTAGGATTAATATAATTACCATACTTGGTTTCAGGCTGTCTTTGGGTCTAAGGCTGATAAAGGATTTTGTAATCATAACATCAGACCTGTGAATTTATGTCTTTGTATGGAAAGAGGCAAAGCTGTCTCACCACCTGGTGTTGAGTTGGATCCCGTGGGGGGTTGGGGGGGGGGGGG
>NW_013958926.1:0-245 GCF_001266775.1 Austrofundulus limnaeus
CAACACTCTAAAGCTTAGATTTTTATCCACATATATAACAACCCCACCACCTCCTTTGTTATGTCGATCCATATGTACAAATTCATATCCTTCAAGCCCAAAATCCACTCCTTTTTCAGTTTTAATCCATGATTCTGATATTGCAATAATATTAAAGGATTGTGTAAAATGATTAAGATGATCCCTAATGCTTGAAAAATTTTGCATACAGACTCCTACTGTTGATATGTCTAAAACTGTAAGAA
>NW_013958926.1:1245-2024 GCF_001266775.1 Austrofundulus limnaeus
TCCTGGGCCTGGTGGTAGCAGCTTCTGGGCCTGGTGTAGCAGCTCCTGGGCCAGGTGGTAGCAGTTTTGGGCCTTGTGACAGCAGCTCCTGGGCCTTGTTCCTCGATAGAGATGGCAAACTAGAAAAAAATACAACCACCTACCCGACTTCCATCCTCCTGGTCATGTTATTCTCTAGAGGTTGAATTACAAAGCTGCAGATTCCAGAGAAGATGATGGTGATGCACCACTAGCAGAAAATTTGTCAGTTTGACATTTGCTTGTAGTGCGTGCCTTTCCTTCTCTCTTAACTTTTGAGCTCCTCCCTTATGTTTCTTCTCCAGCATCTTTTTTCCTTCCTTGGTGGTTGGTAAACAGTTAATTGGTGCATTGCCACCTACGGGTTTAAAGCTCAACTACATTTTTTATTTCCTCAGCTGCCTGCACCAGCCCACCGGGAAAGGTCCTGGTGGTCCCAATTGCCAGTCCACCCGATTGAAGTTTAAAACCACTGGACTGAGACACACCTCTTTGGAATTCTAATCTAGACTCCGTGATTAACCTTCCAATTATCACATCTCACTGCACTGAATATGCTCCGTAAAGAATCTGGTTAAAACATTCCTAACTTCAGAGTGAATTTGCTTCTGATTTGAGCAAAATTTATCTTAACTACATTATTCAGATTTGATAAATACACAGGTTATCAACTTAGTACATGTTTTGCTTTTTGAGATACGTCACGTCTATTTTGGGAGTTGTAGCCCACATGGAGTCCATAGTCCTCAAGGGTAGGTTGC
>NW_013958927.1:0-603 GCF_001266775.1 Austrofundulus limnaeus
CGTTAGTTTGTTTCTTCATGTAACGTTACTTTGTTTCTTCCTGTAAGGTTCGCTTGTTTCTTCCTGTAATGTTAGCTTGTTTCTTCCTGTAACGTTAGTTTGTTTCTTCCTGTAACGTTAGCTTGTTTCTTCCTGTAACGTTAGTTTGTTTCTTCCTGTAACGTTAGTTTGTTTCTTCCTGTAACATTAACTTGTTTCTTCCTGTAACGTTAGTTTGTTTCTTCATGTAACGTTAACTTGTTTCTTCCTGTAACGTTAGTTTGTTTCTTCCTGTAACGTTAGCTTGTTTCTTCCTGTAACGTTAGTTTGTTTTATTCCTGTAAAGTTAGTTTGTTTCTTCATGTAATGATAGCTTGTTTCTTCCTGTAACATTAGCTTGTTTCTTCATGTAACGTTAACTTGTTTCTTCCTGTAACATTAGTTTGTTTCTTCCTGTAACGTTAGTTTGTTTCTTCCTGTAACGTTAGTTTGTTTCTTCATGTAATGTTAGCTTGTTTCTTCCTGTAACGTTAATTTGTTTTTTTCCTGTAACGTTAGTTTGTTTCTTCCTGTAACGTTAGTTTGTTTCTTCATGTAATGTTAGCTTGTTTCTTCCTGTAACAT
>NW_013958927.1:1603-2024 GCF_001266775.1 Austrofundulus limnaeus
TTGTTTCTTCCTGTAACGTTAGTTTGTTTCTTCCTGTAAGGTTAGCTTGTTTCTTCATGTTATGTTAGCTTGTTTCTTCCTGTAACATTAGTTTGTTTCTTCCTGTAACATTAGTTTGTTTCTTCCTGTAACGTTAGTTTGTTTCTTCCTGTAAGGTTAGCTTGTTTCTTCAAGTAATGTTAGCTTGTTTCTTCCTGTAACATTAGTTTGTTTCTTCATGTAAGGTTAGCTTGTTTCTTCATGTAATGTTATTTTGTTTCTTCCTGTAAGGTTAGCTTGTTTCTTCATGTAATGTTAGCTTGTTTCTTCCTGTAACATTAGTTTGTTTCTTCATGTAACGTTTACTTGTTTCTTCTTGTAACATTAGTTTGTTTCTTCCTGTAAGGTTAGCTTGTTTCTTCATGTTATGTTAGCTTGTTTC
>NW_013958928.1:0-532 GCF_001266775.1 Austrofundulus limnaeus
AGATTGTGATCCCTAAAAACATGACTCTTGGATGGTTGATTAGCACTGAGTTTCATGATTGTGAACTGAGTGTTCCATTTCTGGGAGAGGTTCCAGCGAAGCTGTTCCCAGAAAACCACACTGAGACAGTCTTGTTCACAAAGCCAACACAGGCCATCGCACTGTTCTCAGTCACCGACCAGTCACTCGGCCATGACCTGATGGTCGACTTTGGTGAGGAGGACAGCGTGGGGCCTCGGGCCTACAGTGTCTTACCTGTAAGCAGGTCAGACTACACAGGGGGGGACTCGGCTGAGTTCCCCACAGAGCAAGACTCCTCCCCCATACGTTCACAAATTGAACAGGTGGTCGCACAAGCCGACGCCCTAAACACTGATGAGGAAAGAGATAAGCTCCGTGCTGTTCTCTTGAAGTATGAGAAATCGTTCTCTACTGACTCGCTGGACTGTGGGTTGACTTCTATCCACACAGTCCGCATTCCAACCCCGCCCAACGCTCCACCTACATTTGTCAGACAGTACAAAACTCCCCT
>NW_013958928.1:1532-2024 GCF_001266775.1 Austrofundulus limnaeus
GGTCACAAGTTTTCATTTTTCACTTCATGATCGGAGGGGTATTTCATTGTTTCCTGATTTCATTTTGCAAGATCTTTGCGTAGGACATGACTTTGTGAGATTAGGCTGGTCCTAAATTTCATAGAGTAATTCGCTACATGTATGTGTGTTAAAAGGCTAAATTGAGGCTCTGACATCATTTATAATTCAAACTGTTTCTATGATTCATTTAATTGAAACACTGTCTAGTTGTAACATTGCACAATATTTAGTGAAGGCTTTCTTTAAGTATGAAAAATTTGTTTATGTTCTGTTAATTTTCTTTAAAGGGATCCACGATTAGTTGTAACATTAGACTTTCTTTAGTAAACATATATTTTAACTGTAAAATAAAGACAGTAAAAATACAGTAGGCTGTTCAGTTTTTATCATTTTTAAACTAAAAGTTTAAAATATAGTACACGGACGGGGCCATTTTATTTAGAAGCAAAACATTCTGGGTAAATGATGACG
>NW_013958929.1:0-1023 GCF_001266775.1 Austrofundulus limnaeus
AACAGTCTGAATCTCAGCTTTGCAGGCCTGGGTCATTTGTCCATCTGTGACCCTCAGATGTTGAATTAGAGCAGGAAATGTGCAGTCATTTAAAAAAAAATTTCCGTGTTATTAAATTGAAAGTAATAGACAGTATAATTTTAGCTATACCTTCCCTCCAGAAGACCTCAGAGACATGGTTTTTACATCAAATTAACAGTCTGAATCTCCTCTTTCCAGGGCTGGGTCATTTGTCCATCTGTGGCCTTCAGAGAAAAAACAGGAGCAGAAATAATGCAGTATGATTATGTGCATTTACCAATATTTCCTGGAATGGACTGCATATTCCTAGCTATATTTTCCCTCCATAACATCCCACAGACATGGTTTTTACATCAAAATAACAGTCTGAATCTCCTCTTTCCAGGGCTGGGTCATTTGTCCATCTGTGGCCTTCAGAGAAAAAACAGGAGCAGAAATAATGCAGTATGATTATGTGCATTTACCAATATTTCCTGGAATGGACTGCATATTCCTAGCTATATTTTCCCTCCATAACATCCCACAGACATGGTTTTTACATCAAAATAACAGTCTGAATCTCCTCTTTCCAGGCATGGGTCACTTGTCCACCTGGGACCTTCAGGGACCAAACAGTACCAGGAAAATACAGCAAGGTTTTGTGGTTTTCTCTAATATTTATGTATTTGACAGAATAATTTCTGCTATATTTTTTCTTCAGAAGGTCCTACAGACATGTGGTTGGCACCGAATGAACAGTCTGAATCTCTTCTTTGCAGGCATGGGTCACTTGTCCACCTGGGACCTTCAGGGACCAAACAGTACCAGGAAAATACAGCAAGGTTTTGTGGTTTTCTCCAATATTTATGGATTTGACATAATTTCTGCTATATTTTTTCTTCAGAAGGTCCTACAGACATGTGGTTGGCACCAAATGAACAGTCTGAATCTCTTCTTTGCAGGCATGGGTCACTTGTCCACCTGGGACCTTCATGGACCAAACAGTACCAGGAAAAATACAGC
>NW_013958929.1:2023-3201 GCF_001266775.1 Austrofundulus limnaeus
CAAATTAACAGTCTGAATCTCTTCTTTCATGGCATGGGTCAGTTGTTCACCTGGGACCTTCAGGGACCAAACAGTACCAGGAAAAATACAGCAAGGTTTTGTAGTTTTCTCTAATATTTATGGATTTGACAGAATATTTTCTGCTATATTTTTTCTTCAGAAGGTCCTACAGACATGTGGTTGGCACCGAATGAATAGTCTGAATCTCTTCTTTGCAGGCATGGGTCACTTGTGCACCTGGGACCTTCAGGGAACAAACAGTACCAGGAAAAATACAGCAAGGTTTTGTGGTTTTCTCTAATATTTATGGATTTGACAGAATAATTTCTGCTATATTTTTTCTTCAGAAGGTCCTACAGACATGTGGTTGGCACCAAATTAACAGTCTGAATCTCAGCTTTCCAGGCATGGGTCACTTGTACACCTGGGACCTTCAGGGACCAAACAGTACCAGGAAAATTCAGCCAGGTTTTGTGGTTTTCTCCAATATTTATGGATTTGACAGAATAATTTCTGCTATATTTTTTCTTCAGAAGGTCCTACAGACATGTGGTTGGCATCAAATTAACAGTCTGAATCTCTTCTTTCCAGGCATGGGTCAGTTGTTCACCTGGGACCTTCAGGGACCAAACAGTACCAGGAAAAATACAGCAAGGTTTTGTGGTTTTCTCTAATATTTATGGATTTGACAGAATAATTTCTGATATATTTTTTCTTCAGAAGGTCCTACAGACATGTGGTTGGCACCAAATTAACAGTCTGAATCTCAGCTTTCCAGGCATGGGTCAGATGTCCACCTGGGACCTTCAGGGACCAAACAGTACCAGGAAAATACAGCAAGGTTTTGTGGTTTTCTCTATTATTTATGGATTTGACAGAATAATTTCTGCTATATTTTTTCTTCAGAAGGTCCTACAGACATTTGGTTGGCACCAAATGAACAGTCTGAATCTCAGCTTTCCAGGCATGGGTCATTTGTCCATCTGGGACCTTCAGGGACCAAACAGTACCAGGAAAATACAGCAAGGTTTTGTGGTTTTCTCTATTATTTATGGATTTGACAGAATAATTTCTGCTATATTTTTTCTTCAGAAGGTCCTACAGACATGTGGTTGGCACCAAATGAACAGTCTGAATCTCAGCTTTCCAGGCATGGGTCATTTGTCCATCTGGGACCT
>NW_013958930.1:0-1023 GCF_001266775.1 Austrofundulus limnaeus
ACCTTGATGATTTTCCTGGTCGGTAACGGTTTGTTGTCTGTGATCTTCACGATGACGCCGCCGACAAACTGAGGGCCCGCGTTGCTTTCTTTTTCGTCTTTGCTTTTCATCTCGACTTGAATAAAAAAAAAGGAAAATAAACTCATTTCATCGCTCAGCTGAGTTCATCTCCTCCTTTTTGTTTGTCCGCATGAAGGAAAGAGTGGCTCGAGCTGAAAGAGGAGTACCTCGTCCTGCAGAAGTGCAGCATGGCGTCGCTGAAGAAGTGCATCCGCGAGATCAACCTCAAGGAGGAGAGCGAGGCTCGGGACGGAAACGGTGATTTTTACTGTTAGCTGACGAGGAGAAGGCGTTGAGCGGGAACATCTGCTTACTCGTGTTTTTCCTTTTTTTTATTCAAGTCGAGATGAAAAGCAAAGACGAAAAAGAAAGCAACGCGGGCCCTCAGTTTGTCGGCGGCGTCATCGTGAAGATCACAGACAACAAACCGTTACCGACCAGGAAAATCATCAAGGTACGGCGCTCCGCTTTGAAACCTATCTTCATCCACTGGATGAAAATAACTAATCCTTAAATGTTCTGGTGCTTTGGTTTTTCCCTCCACGTGTAGGACGCTTTGTCCAAAGTGTCTCCGGTCGCTTACATTGACATCTTGGAGGGAGACGTGGAAGGTCACATCCGGTTCCACACCCCGCAGGAAGCTAAAGCCGTCTGCGACGTTAAAGACGAGCTGCAGAAGGAGCACAGCTGGAAACTCCAGGTCCTGACAGGTGGGAGCTTTACATCCTCCTGTTTCTGCTTTTACAGGGCTGACCACGGCTTATTCCAGGTCTCAGGTTGAGTTTGTCTTGTGTTTAAGTTGACCACGAACAGCGGTACTGGCAGAAGATCTTAGTGGACCGGCAGGTCAAGCTGAACCGTCCCCGAGAGAAGAAGCGGGGCACAGAGAAGGTCAAAATTAAGCTTCTGTTTGTCTGAATTTATTCATTTAATTAAAAAAAATACACATACAAAAAATATACA
>NW_013958931.1:0-691 GCF_001266775.1 Austrofundulus limnaeus
GTTTTTCATGTTTTTTTTGTCACTTTAGCCATGACTTTACCCAAGAGAACCAACATCTGTCCGATCTGCTGTAAGCCATACGTATCAATGAGCAGCCACCTCCGAAGGTCACACAATATCCAGAACGAGGATGAAAGGTCCATTTTGTTAAACCTGGCTTCAGGCAGGGTCAATATCAGAAACAAACCCTGTCCCATTGCAGGCTGCAAATATTCGTAATCAAGACTAGACAAACATATCAAAGCTGGCCACCCAGAACTCACAACTTCACAGAAGGAGCAGGAGTTAATAGCTGTGAAGAAGCAATGTGCCATTGAATTGCTCCGGGCACTCCGGCACACAAACCCACAGCCCCCAATGATGTCCTGCCTTGACATTTCTGAGGAGTATGATGCACCAGAACCCATGCCCATCAGTAGGTCAAGTGATGAGGATGAGGGAGAACGGCTAGCTTTCTGTGCCAACTGCCACAAACTACAGTTTGAAAATGAAGCCCTGAGAAAACAGCTAGGGGAATTGAGGCAGACATACAGAAGGCTGCACAGGAAGTCGATAAAGATAGAAGCTAAAGCATCAGCATCATTCGTAAGTCCCCTTTTTATCATACAAGGATTTTCTCTGAAGCAAACATGTTAGTAATGTCTTATTCCATTTCCAGGCCGCAACTCAACAGAGTAGTGCTCTGTTGGGC
>NW_013958931.1:1691-2023 GCF_001266775.1 Austrofundulus limnaeus
AGAAATGCATACCAGTTCGCCAATTACATGAGGGAAACTCCGCCCCCCAACTGCCGTCTGTCAAAGGCCCAATTATTTGCCATAGTCAGGGTAATCAAAAGTTCCATTGCACGGTTATCAAAGAGGGTGAACCTTCACCAGGTGAAGGTCAAATCTGCCAAGGCAACCAGACTCGTCACTCCAGAAACACTCAGCAGGTGTCGTGAGTTGGCTCGGGAAAGGATACCGAAGCTACTGGGTGAGCATTAAACATCTGCACTTCAGTCACTAATAATGTCAACTGCCTCAAGTGCTGACACTTTTTTCTTCTTTTGTCTTCAGACGAAATGGAG
>NW_013958932.1:0-1023 GCF_001266775.1 Austrofundulus limnaeus
TGTGTGTGTGTGTGTGTGTGTGTGTGTGTGTGTGTGTGTGTGTGTGTGTGTGTGTGTGAGTGAGTGTGCACACACAACAAAAGAAAACTTGCGTAAGTGTGACTGTACAAAATATCAGAGTGAATTAAAAACACAATGTAAGACTTTTGATTCTAGAGGATTTTATCTTTTTTGTAGCTGTACCTGCCAACTGTCTCCGATAAAGTTTAATGAAAAATCTGAGTGATAAAAATTATGGGTATTCACTTCCAACATGAGCTGTTTTTTCCCCCTTGTGCCTGAATGACTGCCACCTTCTGGATAGCAGAAAAACTTCAGTGATTTTCAAAGATTAAAAATACTTTGAAGAAAACAAAACATTATATTCCTGTGGTGGCTGAAGTATTACAAACTTATCCAGACAGTATCAATAAAATGATCCTTGTGTACACCAGGAAACATTTATTAAACAGTATGACCAGAACATACACTGACCAGAAATACACTTCTGTTTTTATGCAGTTTGACTTGCAATTTAGGAAATTACATTAACAGGAAATGACTTTTTATCAACAACACATTGTCAGAAGTGTATCCATTGTTCATTGGATTACATACTAGATATAAGTTCCTGGTGTTTCAACAAACGTGGGCTGTTCTACATACTGTTTCTATGGGTAGATTTGTGATAACCTCAGCATGTAACAGTGACTCATACTAAAAACTACCTATTCTTAACTCTGAAGTAGTTTTTGCTCATGAATAAGTATGAATAATTCACTATGCCCAAAGGTTAACTTTGTCTTTTAGTTCAGTAACAGTCATGAATGATTTCTAAATTGCAGGATGTGTCTAGGTTTTATTTTAATTTTTATTCTATTTTTATTGAGAGCACAGTTTGGTAGACTTTTATTGTTGCTGAAAAATAAAACTACATTCTCTGCATTTGTAATAATTCATATTGCTAAATATTTATAGGTGAATGTTGAGTTATCTATCTATCTATCTATCTATCTATCTATCTATCTATCTATCTATCTATCT